>NW_027311466.1:0-7500 GCF_047496795.1 Chiloscyllium punctatum | reverse complement strand
GTCGCCCCTCGCACCACGCTCGCAGGTCCGGGTTGGAATCCTGGGTGACGAGCACCGCAGGGCGGCAGAGCCATCGCACTTAGCCGGGTGGCAGAGGAGGACCAGACTATTCACAGATAGCGGCCCAACGACTCCCAGAGCCGGTCGTGCGGCGCGCGAGGTCTGCTCTCTTCACAAGAGGCTTTATTAGGGAGTGCTAAGGCAAGGTTCTGTGCCCTCCACCCTCATCGCAACACCCATGGGAGCCTCCGGTCGTCAATAGACCGCCGCACCGGCCTCTGACTGACTCTCAGAATGGACGGAAAGAGCCGGGTAAGCCTTTCAAAAGATTCGACCACGTGCCGAAAACTTTAGACTTCCGTGAGCTCTCCGGCTTGCACCGAGACCCGAAGTCGACGTGCGAAGCACCACGGGACCCCTTTCGCCTGCAGGTCCCGAGCCGCCTTTATTTGCTGTTACGAGCATCGTGTGCCCCATACCTGCGTGACGAGCACCGCAGGGCGGCAGAGCCATCGCACTTGGCCGGGTGGCAGAGGAGGACCCGACTATTCACAGATAGCGGCCCAACGACTCCCAGAGCCGGTCGTGCGGCGCGCGAGGTCTGCTCTCTTCACAAGAGGCTTTATTAGGGAGTGCTAAGGCAAGGTTCTGTGCCCTCCACCCTCATCGCAACACCCATGGGAGCCTCCGGTCGTCAATAGACCGCCGCACCGGCCTCTGACTGACTCTCAGAATGGACGGAAAGAGCCGGGTAAGCCTTTCAAAAGATTCGACCACGTGCCGAAAACTTTAGACTTCCGTGAGCTCTCCGGCTTGCACCGAGACCCGAAGTCGACGTGCGAAGCACCACGGGACCCCTTTCGCCTGCAGGTCCCGAGCCGCCTTTATTTGCTGTTACGAGCATCGTGTGCCCCATACCTGCGTGACGAGCACCGCAGGGCGGCAGAGCCATCGCACTTGGCCGGGTGGCAGAGGAGGACCCGACTATTCACAGATAGCGGCCCAACGACTCCCAGAGCCGGTCGTGCGGCGCGCGAGGTCTGCTCTCTTCACAAGAGGCTTTATTAGGGAGTGCTAAGGCAAGGTTCTGTGCCCTCCACCCTCATCGCAACACCCATGGGAGCCTCCGGTCGTCAATAGACCGCCGCACCGGCCTCTGACTGACTCTCAGAATGGACGGAAAGAGCCGGGTAAGCCTTTCAAAAGATTCGACCACGTGCCGAAAACTTTAGACTTCCGTGAGCTCTCCGGCTTGCACCGAGACCCGAAGTCGACGTGCGAAGCACCACGGGACCCCTTTCGCCTGCAGGTCCCGAGCCGCCTTTATTTGCTGTTACGAGCATCGTGTGCCCCATACCTGCGTGACGAGCACCGCAGGGCGGCAGAGCCATCGCACTTGGCCGGGTGGCAGAGGAGGACCAGACTATTCACAGATAGCGGCCCAACGACTCCCAGAGCCGGTCGTGCGGCGCGCGAGGTCTGCTCTCTTCACAAGAGGCTTTATTAGGGAGTGCTAAGGCAAGGTTCTGTGCCCTCCACCCTCATCGCAACACCCATGGGAGCCTCCGGTCGTCAATAGACCGCCGCACCGGCCTCTGACTGACTCTCAGAATGGACGGAAAGAGCCGGGTAAGCCTTTCAAAAGATTCGACCACGTGCCGAAAACTTTAGACTTCCGTGAGCTCTCCGGCTTGCACCGAGACCCGAAGTCGACGTGCGAAGCACCACGGGACCCCTTTCGCCTGCAGGTCCCGAGCCGCCTTTATTTGCTGTTACGAGCATCGTGTGCCCCATACCTGCGTGACGAGCACCGCAGGGCGGCAGAGCCATCGCACTTGGCCGGGTGGCAGAGGAGGACCCGACTATTCACAGATAGCGGCCCAACGACTCCCAGAGCCGGTCGTGCGGCGCGCGAGGTCTGCTCTCTTCACAAGAGGCTTTATTAGGGAGTGCTAAGGCAAGGTTCTGTGCCCTCCACCCTCATCGCAACACCCATGGGAGCCTCCGGTCGTCAATAGACCGCCGCACCGGCCTCTGACTGACTCTCAGAATGGACGGAAAGAGCCGGGTAAGCCTTTCAAAAGATTCGACCACGTGCCGAAAACTTTAGACTTCCGTGAGCTCTCCGGCTTGCACCGAGACCCGAAGTCGACGTGCTAAGCACCACGGGACCCCTTTCGCCTGCAGGTCCCGAGCCGCCTTTATTTGCTGTTACGAGCATCGTGTGCCCCATACCTGCGTGACGAGCACCGCAGGGCGGCAGAGCCATCGCACTTGGCCGGGTGGCAGAGGAGGACCAGACTATTCACAGATAGCGGCCCAACGACTCCCAGAGCCGGTCGTGCGGCGCGCGAGGTCTGCTCTCATCACAAGAGGCTTTAGGGAGTGCTCAGGCAAGGGTCAGCCCGCAGCCTTCCTGGCAACACCCAGGGGAACCAGGCCACTCGCGTCTCTCGCCTTCATTTTCGACACGAGCGCCTGCGGAGGGCCACCACCCCCTCCGATTGTCAAGAGACCTCCGCACCGGCCTCTGACTTACTCTCAGAATGGACGGAAAGAGCCGGGTAAGCCTTTGAAAAGATTCGACCACGTGCCGAAAACTTTAGACTTCCGTGAGCTCTCCGGCTTGCACCGAGACCCGAAGTCGACGTGCTTAGCACCACGGGACCCCTTTCGCCTGCAGGTCCCGAGCCGCCTTTTATTTTTGTTACGAGTATCGTGTTCCCCAAACCTGGGTGACGAGCACCGCAGGGCGGCAGAGCCATCGCGCTTGTCCGGGTGGCAGAGGAGGACCAGACTATTCACAAATAGCGGCCCAACGACTCCCAGAGCCGGTCGTGCGGCAGGCGAGGTCTGCTCTCATCACAAGAGGCTTTAGGGAGTGCTCAGGCAACGGTCAGCCCGCAGCCTTCTTGGCAACACCCAAGGGAACCAGGCCACTCGCGTCTCTCGCCTTCATTTTGGACACGAGCGCCTGTGGAGGGACGGCCGGAGTCAACGTGGGGTTTGCCCGCCCTCCAATAGTGTCAAAAGACCGCCGCACAAGTCTCTGACTGACTCTTAGAACAGACAGAAAGAGTTTGTCAAATCTGTCAAAAAATTGACAAAGTGTCAAAAATTCGACTTCCAAGAGCTCTCCGGCATGCACTCATACCTGTCATTAAAGTGCTATGCCCGTGGAACCGTTTTTCGGATGCCTTTCAGAACGGTCCCGCGCCGCCATTTTGTTCTAAAAATCGTGTTCCCATATATCTCCGGGTACCCCGCCAACCTCACTGCGGAAAAACTACAAGTGGCACTGAATGGGTCTGAATTCCAAATTTGACTGCATCGGTCTGGAACTCGGTCCGGTCAAAACCGTTTGGATTTTTCTCGGTCCGGACTTCCGCGACAGACAAAGTTAAAGTTTTCGGGCTGCAGGCACAAAACGACAGCTGGCCATTTGCCGGGCTCAATTCACCCAATTCCTCCGGCACTTCGGAGCACATGTTCGGTGTAAGTTTGCGAATCTTTCCCGATGCTGCAGCATTTTCCTCCGCTGACACTTAGAATATTTTTCACACTTTGCTGAAAATTTTTCTAAGTGTTTTTTTCCAAGTTTTCCTGGTTACTGATTTCTTCTTTTTAAACATTTTTCTAAGTTTTTCTGGTTACTGATTTCTTCTTTTTAAACATTTTTCGCAGTTTGTCTGGTTACTGATTTCTTCTTTTTAAACATTTTTCGCCGTTTTTCTGGTTACTGATTTCTTCTTTTTAAACATTTTTCGCCGTTTTTCTGGTTACTGATTTCTTCTTTTTAAACATTTTTCTAAGTTTTTCTGGTTACTCATTTCTTCTTTTTAAACATTTTTCTAAGTTTTTCTGGTTACTGATTTCTTCTTTTTAAACATTTTTCTAAGTTTTTCTGGTTACTCATTTCTTCTTTTTAAACATTTTTCTAAGTTTTTCTGGTTACTCACTTCTTCTTTTTAAACATTTTTCGCCGTTTTTCTGGTTACTGATTTCTTCTTTTTAAACATTTTTCTAAGTTTTTCTGGTTACTCATTTCTTCTTTTTAAACATTTTTCTAAGTTTTTCTGGTTACTCATTTCTTCTTTTTAAACATTTTTCTAAGTTTTTCTGGTTACTGATTTCTTCTTTTTAAACATTTTTCTAAGTTTTTCTGGTTACTGATTTCTTCTTTTTAAACATTTTTCTAAGTTTTCCTGGTTACTCATTTCTTCTTTTTAAACATTTTTCTAAGTTTTCCTGGTTACTCATTTCTTCTTTTTAAACATTTTTCTAAGTTTTCCTGGTTACTGATTTCTTCTTTTTAAACATTTTTCGCAGTTTTTCTGGTTACTGATTTCTTCTTTTTAAACATTTTTTCGCAGTTTGTCTGGTTACTGATTTCTTCTTTTTAAACATTTTTCGCCGTTTTTCTGGTTACTGATTTCTTCTTTTTAAACATTTTTCGCCGTTTTTCTGGTTACTGATTTCTTCTTTTTAAGCATTTTTCTAAGTTTTTCTGGTTACTCATTTCTTCTTTTTAAACATTTTTCTAAGTTTTTCTGGTTACTGATTTCTTCTTTTTAAACATTTTTCTAAGTTTTTCTGGTTACTCATTTCTTCTTTTTAAACATTTTTCTAAGTTTTTCTGGTTACTCACTTCTTCTTTTTAAACATTTTTCTAAGTTTTTCTGGTTACTGATTTCTTCTTTTTAAACATTTTTCGCCGTTTTTCTGGTTACTGATTTCTTCTTTTTAAACATTTTTCTAAGTTTTTCTGGTTACTCATTTCTTCTTTTTAAACATTTTTCTAAGTTTTTCTGGTTACTGATTTCTTCTTTTTAAACATTTTTCTAAGTTTTCCTGGTTACTGATTTCTTCTTTTTAAACATTTTTCGCAGTTTTTCTGGTTACTGATTTCTTCTTTTTAAACATTTTTCTAAGTTTTCCTGGTTACTGATTTCTTCTTTTTAAACATTTTTCGCAGTTTTTCTGGTTACTGATTTCTTCTTTTTAAACATTTTTCTAAGTTTTTCTGGTTACTGATTTCTTCTTTTTAAACATTTTTCTAAGTTTTTCTGGTTACTCACTTCTTCTTTTTAAACATTTTTCTAAGTTTTCCTGGTTACTGATTTCTTCTTTTTAAACATTTTTCGCAGTTTGTCTGGTTACTGATTTCTTCTTTTTAAACATTTTTCGCAGTTTTTCTGGTTACTGATTTCTTCTTTTTAAACATTTTTCTAAGTTTTTCTGGTTACTCACTTCTTCTTTTATAACATTTTTCTAAGTTTTCCTGGTTACTGATTTCTTCTTTTTAAACATTTTTCTAAGTTTTCCTGGTTACTGATTTCTTCTTTTTAAACATTTTTCTAAGTTTTCCTGGTTACTGATTTCTTCTTTTTAAACATTTTTCTAAGTTTTTCTGGTTACTCATTTCTTCTTTTTAAACATTTTTCGCAGTTTTTCTGGTTACTGATTTCTTCTTTTTAAACATTTTCCTAAGTTTTCCTGGTTACTGATTTCTTCTTTTTAAACATTTTTCTAAGTTTTCCTGGTTACTCATTTCTTCTTTTTGATCATTTTTCTAAGTTTTCCTGGTTACTGATTTCTTCGTTTTGAACATTTTTCTAAGTTTTCCTGGTTACTCACTTCTTCTTTTCAAACATTTTTCTTCGTTTTTCTGTTTACTCATTTAGCACTTTCAGGCACTTTCCCATCATTTCCTCGTTCCCGATTTCACCCTTTAAAACGCTTTCGGGCATTTCCCTAAGTTTTGCGGTTCACTCGTTTGGGACTCACTGACACCTTCTCTAGCTTCCCTGCTCACTTTTTTCGTACTGTTGAGAAAATTCGAACCCTTTCCTTAACTATGCCGGTTACTGACTTCACCGCTTCAGACCCTTGTCCCCGTAATGAAAGATACCATTTCCCACCGTGGGAAATGCACGAAAATCGGACTGAACACGGGGGAGGCTCCCCCCTCGAAGGCGAGACCGTCGGCAGAACCGCCGGGTCAAACCCGGCCGAGCTACCCGGCTTACAAGTCTCAAAGTCGGTATGAGCAGTCACGTCCACCCCCATTCCCTTTTGGACCACTTCCCACGGTTCCAAATGCATGAAAATCGGCCTGTACACGGGGGAGGCACCCGCCTCGAAGACGAGACCGTCGGCAGAACCGCCGGGTCAAACCCGGCTGAGCTACCCGGCTCGGAAGCGCCAAAGTCGGGTTGAGCAGTCACATTCACTCCCATCGACGTTTGGACCACTTCCCACGGTTCGAAATGCACGGAAATCGGCCTGTACACGGGGGAGGCACCCGCCTCGAAGAGGAGACTGTCGGCAGAACCGCCGGGTCAAACCCGGCTGTGCTAACCGGCTCGGAAGCGCCAAAGTCGGGTTGAGCAGTCACATTCACTCCCATCCCCTTTTGGGCAACTTCCCACGGTTGGAAATGCATGGAAATCGGACTGAACACGGGGGAGGCTCCCCCCTCGAAGGCGAGACCGTCGGCAGAACCGCAGGATCAAACCCGGCTGAGCTACCCGGCTTACAAGTCTCAAAGTCGGTATGAGCAGACACGTCCACCCCCATTCCCTTTTGGACCACTTCCCACGGTTCGAAATGCATGAAAATCGGCCTGTATACGGGGGAGGCACCCGCCTCGAAGACGAGACCGTCGGCAGACCCGCCGGGTCAAACCCGGCTGAGCTACCCGGCTCGGAAGCGCCAAAGTCGGGTTGAGCAGTCACATTCACTCCCATCCCCTTTTGGACCACTTCCCACGGTTCGAAATGCACGAAAATCGGCCTGTACACGGGGGAGGCACCCGCCTCGAAGACGAGACCGTCGGCAGAACCGCCGGAACAAACCCGGCTGAGCTACCCGGCTTACAAGTCTCAAAGTCGGTATGAGCAGACACGTCCACCCCCATTCCCTTTTGGACCACTTCCCACGGTTCGAAATGCATGAAAATCGGCCTGTATACGGGGGAGGCACCCGCCTCGAAGACGAGACCGTCGGCAGACCCGCCGGGTCAAACCCGGCTGAGCTACCCGGCTCGGAAGCGCCAAAGTCGGGTTGAGCAGTCACATTCACTCCCATCCCCTTTTGAACCTCTTCCCACCGTTGGAAATGCACGAAAATCGGCCTGTACACGGGGGAGGCTCCCCCCTCGAAGGCGAGACCGTCGGCAGAACCGCCGGGTCAAACCCGGCTGAGCTACCCGGCTTACAAGTCTCGAAGTCGGGTTGAGCAGTCACATTCACTCCCATCGACTTTTGGGCAACTTCCCACCGTTGCAAATGCATGAAAATCGGCCTGTACACGGGGGAGGCACCCGCCTCGAAGTCGAGACCGTCGGCAGAACCGCCGGGTCCAACCCGGCTGAGCTACCCGGCTTACAAGTCTCAAAGCCGGGTTGGGCAGTCACGTTCACCCCCATTCCCTTTTGGATCACTTCCCACGGTTCGAAATGCACGAAAACCGGCCTGTACACGGGGGAGGGTCCGCCCT
>NW_027311465.1:0-27240 GCF_047496795.1 Chiloscyllium punctatum | reverse complement strand
TCCCCATACACCCCCCCCCCACACACACTGTCCCCATACACCCCCCCCCCCCACACACACACTGTCCCCATACACCCCCCCCCACACACACTGGTCCCCATACACCCCCCCCCCACACACACACTGTCCCCATACACCCCCCCCCCACACACACACTGTCCCCATACACCCCCCCCCACACACACTGTCCCCATACACCCCCCCCCACCACACACTGTCCCCATACACCCCCCCCCCCACACACACTGTCCCCATACACCCCCCCCCCCCCACACACTGTCCCCATACACCCCCCCCCCCCACACACACACTGTCCCCATACACCCCCCCCCACACACACTGTCCCCATACACCCCCCCCCCCACCCCACCCCCCCCCCCCCCCCCCCCCCCCCACACACCGCCCCCCCCACCCCCCCCCCCCCCCCCCCCCCCCCCACACCCCCCCCCCCCCCCCCCCCTCCCACCCCCCCCCCCCCCCCACACACTGTCCCCCATACACCCCCCCCCCCCCACACTGTCCCCATACACCCCCCCCCCCCCACACCACACTGTCCCCATACACCCCCCCCCCCCACACACACTGTCCCCATACACCCCCCCCCCCACACCACTGTCCCCATACACCCCCCCCCCACACACACTGTCCCCATACACCCCCCCCCCCCCACACACTGTCCCCATACACCCCCCCCCCCCACCACACTGTCCCCATACACCCCCCCCCCCACACACACTGTCCCCATACACCCCCCCCCCCACACACACTGTCCCCATACACCCCCCCCCCACACACACACTGTCCCCATACACCCCCCCCCCACACACACACTGTCCCCATACACCCCCCCCCCACACACACACTGTCCCCATACACCCCCCCCCCACACACACTGTCCCCATACACCCCCCCCCCACACACTGTCCCCATACACCCCCCCCCCACACACACACTGTCCCCATACACCCCCCCCCCCACACACTGTCCCCATACACCCCCCCCCCACACACACTGTCCCCATACACCCCCCCCACACACACACTGTCCCCATACACCCCCCCCCCCCACACACACTGTCCCCATACACCCCCCCCCGCACACACTGTCCCCATACACCCCCCCCCCCACACACTGTCCCCATACACCCCCCCCCCACACACACTGTCCTCATACACCCCCCCCCCACACACACACTGTCCCCATACACCCCCCCCCACACACACACGGTCCCCATACACCCCCCCCCACACACACTGTCCCCATACACCCCCCCCCCCACACACTGTCCCCATACACCCCCCCCCCCACACACCCTGGCCCCATACACCCCCCCCCCCCACACACTGTCCCCATACACCCCCCCCCCCACACACTGTCCCCATACACCCCCCCCCCACACACACTGTCCCCATACACCCCCCCCCCCCACACACACTGTCCCCATACACCCCCCCCCCACACACACTGTCCCCCATACACCCCCCCCCCACACACACTGTCCCCATACACCCCCCCCCCCACACACACTGTCCCCATACACCCCCCCCCCCACACACACTGTCCCCAGACACCCCCCCCCACACACACACTGTCCCCATACACCCCCCCCCCACACACACTGTCCCCATACACCCCCCCCACACACACACTGTCCCCATACACCCCCCCCCCCACACACACTGTCCCCATACACCCCCCCCCCACACACACTGTCCCCCATACACCCCCCCCCCCACACACTGTCCCCATACACCCCCCCCCCACACACTGTCCCCATACACCCCCCCCCACACACACACTGTCCCCATACACCCCCCCCCACACACACTGTCCCCATACACCCCCCCCCCACACACACACTGTCCCCATACACCCCCCCCCACCACGCCCCACCCCCACACACTGTCCCCATACACCCCCCCCCCCACACACTGTCCCCATACACCCCCCCCCCCCCCCACACACTGTCCCCATACACCCCCCCCCCCCACACACTGTCCCCATACACCCCCCCCCCCCCACACACACTGTCCCCATACACCCCCCCCACACACACACTGTCCCCATACACCCCCCCCCCACACACTGTCCCCATACACCCCCCCCCACACACACTGTCCCCATACACCCCCCCCCACACACACTGTCCCCATACACCCCCCCCCCACACACTGGTCCCCATACACCCCCCCCCCACACACACACTGTCCCCATACACCCCCCCCCACACACTGTCCCCATACACCCCCCCCCCACACACACACTGTCCCCATACACCCCCCCCCCCACACACACTGTCCCCATACACCCCCCCCACACACACTGTCCCCATACACCCCCCCCCCACACACTGTCCCCATACACCCCCCCCCACACACACTGTCCCCATACACCCCCCCCCCCACACACTGTCCCCATACACCCCCCCCCCACACACACTGTCCCCATACACCCCCCCCCCACACACACTGTCCCCATACACCCCCCCCCCCACACACACTGTCCCCATACACCCCCCCCCACACACACACTGTCCCCATACACCCCCCCCCCACACACACTGTCCCCATACACCCCCCCCCCCCACACACACTGTCCCCATACACCCCCCCCCCCCCACACACTGTCCCCAGACACCCCCCCCCACACACTGTCCCCATACACCCCCCCCCACACACTGTCCCCATACACCCCCCCCCACACACACTGTCCCCATACACCCCCCCCCCCCCCCTACACACACTGTCCCCATACACCCCCCCCCCCCCACACACACTGTCCCCAGACACCCCCCCCCACACACACTGTCCCCCAGTACACCCCCCCCCCACACACACTGTCCCCATACACCCCCCCCCCACACACTGTCCCCATACACCCCCCCCCACACACACTGTCCCCATACACCCCCCCCCCCCACACACACTGGTCCCCATACACCCCCCCCCCCCCACACACACTGTCCCCAGACACCCCCCCCCCCACACACTGTCCCCATACACCCCCCCCCCCCACACACTGTCCCCATACACCCCCCCCCCACACACTGTCCCCATACACCCCCCCCCACACACACACTGTCCCCATACACCCCCCCCCCACACACACTGTCCCCATACACCCCCCCCCCACACACACACTGTCCCCATACACCCCCCCCCACACACTGTCCCCATACACCCCCCCCCCCACACACACTGTCCCCATACACCCCCCCCCCACACACTGTCCCCATACACCCCCCCCCCACACACACTGTCCCCATACACCCCCCCCCACACACACTGTCCCCATACACCCCCCCCCACACACTGTCCCCATACACCCCCCCCCCCACACACACTGTCCCCATACACCCCCCCCCACACACACTGTCCCCATACACCCCCCCCCCACACACACTGTCCCCATACACCCCCCCCCACACACTGTCCCCATACACCCCCCCCCCCCACACACTGTCCCCATACACCCCCCCCCCCACACACACTGTCCCCATACACCCCCCCCCCACACACTGTCCCCATACACCCCCCCCCCACACACTGTCCCCATACACCCCCCCCCACACACTGTCCCCATACACCCCCCCCCCACACACACACTGTCCCCATACACCCCCCCCCCCCACACACACTGTCCCCATACACCCCCCCCCCACACACTGTCCCCATACACCCCCCCCCACACACACTGTCCCCATACACCCCCCCCCCACACACACTGTCCCCATACACCCCCCCCCACACACACTGTCCCCATACACCCCCCCCCCCACACACTGTCCCCATACACCCCCCCCCCCACACACTGTCCCCATACACCCCCCCACACACACACTGTCCCCATACACCCCCCCCACACACACACTGTCCCCATACACCCCCCCCACACACACACTGTCCCCATACACCCCCCCCCACACACTGTCCCCATACACCCCCCCCCCACACACTGTCCCCATACACCCCCCCCCCACACACAC
Source organism: Chiloscyllium punctatum (assembly GCF_047496795.1). Taxonomy (NCBI): domain Eukaryota; kingdom Metazoa; phylum Chordata; class Chondrichthyes; order Orectolobiformes; family Hemiscylliidae; genus Chiloscyllium; species Chiloscyllium punctatum. Next base: position 23,255 of record NW_027311465.1, on the reverse strand, counting down.
ACTGTCCCCATACACCCCCCCCCCCCCACACACTGTCCCCATACACCCCCCCCCCCACACACACTGTCCCCATACACCCCCCCCCCCCCCCACACACTGTCCCCATACACCCCCCCCCCCACACACTGTCCCCATACACCCCCCCCCACACACTGTCCCCAGTACACCCCCCCCCCCACACACACACTGTCCCCATACACCCCCCCCCCACACACACTGTCCCCATACACCCCCCCCCACACACACTGTCCCCATACACCCCCCCCCCCACACACTGTCCCCATACACCCCCCCCCCCACACACTGGTCCCCCATACACCCCCCCCCCACACACACACTGTCCCCATACACCCCCCCCCACACACACTGTCCCCAGACACCCCCCCCCCACACACACTGTCCCCATACACCCCCCCCCCCCCACACACACTGTCCCCATACACCCCCCCCGCACACACTGTCCCCATACACCCCCCCCCACACACACACTGTCCCCATACACCCCCCCCCACACACACACTGTCCCCATACACCCCCCCCCCACACACACTGTCCCCATACACCCCCCCCCCACACACACTGTCCCCATACACCCCCCCCCCCACACACACTGTCCCCATACACCCCCCCCCACACACACACTGTCCCCATACACCCCCCCCCCACACACACTGTCCCCATACACCCCCCCCCACACACTGTCCCCATACACCCCCCCCCCCACACACACTGTCCCCATACACCCCCCCCCCACACACACACTGTCCCCATACACCCCCCCCCCACACACACACTGTCCCCATACACCCCCCCCCCACACACACTGTCCCCATACACCCCCCCCCCACACACTGTCCCCATACACCCCCCCCCCCACACACACTGTCCCCATACACCCCCCCCCCACACACACTGTCCCCATACACCCCCCCCCCACACACACTGTCCCCAGTACACCCCCCCCCACACACACTGTCCCCATACACCCCCCCCCCACACACTGTCCCCATACACCCCCCCCCCCCACACACACTGTCCCCATACACCCCCCCCCCACACACACTGTCCCCATACACCCCCCCCCCACACACACTGTCCCCATACACCCCCCCCCACACACACACTGTCCCCATACACCCCCCCCCCCCACACACTGTCCCCATACACCCCCCCCCACACACACTGTCCCATACACCCCCCCCCCACACACACTGTCCCCATACACCCCCCCCCACACACACTGTCCCCATACACCCCCCCCCACACACTGTCCCCATACACCCCCCCCACACACACACTGTCCCCATACACCCCCCCCCCCACACACACTGTCCCCATACACCCCCCCCACACACACTGTCCCCATACACCCCCCCCCACACACTGTCCCCATACACCCCCCCCCACACACACACTGTCCCCATACACCCCCCCCCCACACACACTGTCCCCATACACCCCCCCCCCACACACTGTCCCCATACACCCCCCCCCCACACACACACTGTCCCCATACACCCCCCCCCCCCACACACACTGTCCCCATACACCCCCCCCCCACACACTGTCCCCATACACCCCCCCCCCACACACACACTGTCCCCATACACCCCCCCCCCCACACACACTGTCCCCATACACCCCCCCCCCCACACACTGTCCCCATACACCCCCCCCCCACACACACACTGTCCCCATACACCCCCCCCCCACACACTGTCCCCATACACCCCCCCCCCCCCCCACACACTGTCCCCATACACCCCCCCCCACACACTGTCCCCATACACCCCCCCCCACACACACACTGTCCCCATACACCCCCCCCCCACACACACTGTCCCCCATACACCCCCCCCCACACACACACTGTCCCCATACACCCCCCCCCCACACACACTGTCCCCATACACCCCCCCCCCCCACACACTGTCCCCATACACCCCCCCCCACACACTGTCCCCATACACCCCCCCCCCACACACACACTGTCCCCATACACCCCCCCCCACACACACTGTCCCCATACACCCCCCCCACACACACACTGTCCCCCATACACCCCCCCCCCACACACACTGTCCCCATACACCCCCCCCCCACACACACTGTCCCCATACACCCCCCCCCACACACACTGTCCCCATACACCCCCCCCCACACACTGTCCCCATACACCCCCCCCCCCACACACCTGTCCCATACACCCCCCCCCACACACACACTGTCCCCATACACCCCCCCCCCACACACTGTCCCCCATACACCCCCCCCCCCACACACACTGTCCCCATACACCCCCCCCCCCACACACACACTGTCCCATACACCCCCCCCCCCACACACTGTCCCCATACACCCCCCCCCCCCACACACACTGTCCCCATACACCCCCCCCCCACACACACTGTCCCCATACACCCCCCCCCCACACACTGTCCCCATACACCCCCCCCCCACACACACACTGTCCCCATACACCCCCCCCCCCACACACTGTCCCCATACACCCCCCCCCCCACACACACACTGTCCCCATACACCCCCCCCCCACACACTGTCCCCATACACCCCCCCCCCACACACACTGTCCCCATACACCCCCCCCCCACACACTGTCCCCATACACCCCCCCCCCCCACACACACTGTCCCCATACACCCCCCCCCCCACACACACTGTCCCCATACACCCCCCCCCCCACACACTGTCCCCATACACCCCCCCCCCCCCACACACTGTCCCCATACACCACCCCCACACACACACTGTCCCTATACACCCCCCCCCCACACACTGTCCCCATACACCCCCCCCCCCCACACACTGTCCCCATACACCCCCCCCCCCCCACACACTGTCCCCATACACCCCCCCCCACACACACACTGTCCCTATACACCCCCCCCCCCACACACACACTGTCCCCATACACCCCCCCCCACACACTGTCCCCATACACCCCCCCCCCCCACACACTGTCCCCATACACCCTCCCCCTCTCCCTCCCCCCCCCCCCCCCAACGGTCTGACTCCCCCCCCCCCCCCCCCGGTCTGACTCCCCCCCCCCCCCCCCACGGTCTGACTCCCCCCCCCCCACGGTCTGACTCCTCCCCCCCCCACGGTCTGACTCCCCCCCCCCCACGGTCTGACTCCCCCCCCCCACGGTCTGACTCCCTCTCTCTCCCTCTCCCCCCCCCCCCTTGTACAGGTCAATCTCCCGGCCAGTTCCTGTGCCCCCCTGACGACCCGAACCCAGACGGTGACTGCCTCGGTCAGTGGGTCACTCTCGGGCAGTGGTTCGGGCTCAGTGTCCAGTACTCCCAGTCTGACACCGTCCCAGGCCAAGATGTACCTCCAGACCCAACTGGTAAGGACAGACGCTGCCCATCGCTCCCCCCGCGCTCTCACACTCACTCTCTCACTCTCACAGGGACAGACGCTGCCCATCGCTCTCCCCCCCGCGCCTCTCACACTCACTCTCTCTCACAGGGACAGACGCTGCCCATCGCTCTCCCCCCGCTCCTCTCACACTCTCTCACTCTCACAGGGACAGACGCTGCCCATCGCTCTCCCCCCCGCGCCTCTCACACTCACTCACTCTCTCACAGGGACAGACGCTGCCCATCGCTCTCCCCCGCTCCTCTCACACTCTCTCACTCTCACAGGGACAGACGCTGCCCATCGCTCTCCCCCCCGCGCCTCTCACACTCACTCTCTCTCACAGGGACAGACGCTGCCCATCGCTCTCCCCCGCGCGCCTCTCACACTCACTCTCTCAGGGACAGACGCTGCCCATCGCTCCCCCCGCGCTCTCACACTCACTCTCTCAGGGACAGACGCTGCCCATCGCTCTCCCCCGCGCCTCTCACACTCACTCACTCTCACAGGGACAGACGCTGCCCATCGCTCCCCCCCGCGCTCTCACACTCACTCACTCACTCTCACAGGGACAGACGCTGCCCATCGCTCTCCCCCGCTCCTCTCACACTCACTCTCTCAGGGACAGACGCTGCCCATCGCTCTCCCCCGCGCCTCTCACACTCACTCTCTCTCACAGGGACAGACGCTGCCCGTCGCTCTCCCCCCCGCGCTCTCACACTCACTCTCTCTCACAGGGACAGACGCTGCCCATCGCTCTCCCCCCCGCGCTCTCACACTCACTCTCTCACTCAGGGACGGACGCTGCCCATCGCTCTCCCCCGCGCCTCTCACACTCACTCACTCTCTCAGGGACAGACGCTGCCCATCGCTCTCCCCCGCGCCTCTCACACTCACTCTCTCTCTCACAGGGACAGACGCTGCCCATCGCTCTCCCCCCCGCTCTCACACTCACTCACTCACAGGGACAGACGCTGCCCGTCGCTCTCCCCCGCGCCTCTCACACTCACTCTCTCTCACAGGGACAGACGCTGCCCGTCGCTCTCCCCCCCGCGCTCTCACACTCACTCTCTCTCACAGGAACAGACGCTGCCCATCGCTCTCCCCCCCGCGCTCTCACACTCACTCTCTCTCTCAGGGACAGACGCTGCCCATCGCTCTCCCCCCCGCGCCTCTCACACTCACTCACTCACTCACAGGGACAGACGCTGCCCATCGCTCTCCCCCGCGCCTCTCACACTCACTCTCTCTCTCAGGGACAGACGCTGCCCATCGCTCCCCCCGCGCCTCTCACACTCACTCTCTCTCACAGGGACAGACGCTGCCCATCGCTCCCCCCGCGCCTCTCACACTCACTCACTCTCTCAGGGACAGACGCTGCCCATCGCTCTCCACCCCGCGCTCTCACACTCACTCTCTCACTCTCAGGGACAGACGCTGCCCATCGCTCTCCCCCCCGCGCTCTCACACTCACTCTCTCTCACAGGGACAGACGCTGCCCATCGCTCTCCCCCCCGCGCTCTCACACTCACTCACTCTCACAGGGACAGACGCTGCCCATCGCTCTCCCCCCCCGCGCTCTCACACTCACTCACTCACTCTCACAGGGACAGACGCTGCCCATCGCTCCCCCCGCGCCTCTCACACTCACTCTCTCACAGGGACAGACGCTGCCCATCGCTCCCCCCCGCGCTCTCACACTCACTCACTCTCACAGGGACAGACGCTGCCCATCGCTCCCCCCGCTCCTCTCACACTCACTCTCACAGGGACAGACGCTGCCCATCGCTCTCCCCCGCGCCTCTCACACTCACTCACTCTCACAGGGACAGACGCTGCCCATCGCTCTCCCCCCCGCGCTCTCACACTCACTCTCTCTCTCACAGGGACAGACGCTGCCCATCGCTCTCCCCCCGCGCCTCTCACACTCACTCACTCTCTCAGGGACAGACGCTGCCCATCGCTCTCCCCCGCGCTCTCACACTCACTCACTCTCTCAGGGACAGACGCTGCCCATCGCTCTCCCCCGCGCCTCTCACTCTCTCTCTCACAGGGACAGACGCTGCCCATCGCTCTCCCCCGCGCCTCTCACACTCACTCACTCTCTCAGGGACAGACGCTGCCCATCGCTCTCCCCCGCTCCTCTCACACTCACTCTCTCAGGGACAGACGCTGCCCGTCGCTCTCCCCCCGCGCCTCTCACACTCACTCTCTCTCACAGGGACAGACGCTGCCCATCGCTCCCCCCGCGCCTCTCACACTCACTCTCTCTCACAGGGACAGACGCTGCCCATCGCTCTCCCCCGCGCCTCTCACACTCACTCTCTCTCACAGGGACAGACGCTGCCCATCGCTCCCCCCGCGCTCTCACACTCACTCACTCTCTCAGGGACAGACGCTGCCCATCGCTCTCCCCCGCGCCTCTCACACTCACTCTCTCTCTCAGGGACAGACGCTGCCCATCGCTCTCCCCCGCGCTCTCACACTCACTCTCTCACAGGGACAGACGCTGCCCGTCGCTCTCCCCCGCGCGCTCTCACACTCTCTCTCTCTCACAGGGACAGACGCTGCCCATCGCTCTCCCCCGCGCCTCTCACACTCACTCTCTCTCACAGGGACAGACGCTGCCCGTCGCTCTCCCCCCGCTCCTCTCACACTCACTCTCTCTCACAGGGACAGACGCTGCCCGTCGCTCTCCCCCCGCTCCTCTCACACTCACTCTCTCTCACAGGGACAGACGCTGCCCGTCGCTCTCCCCCCGCTCCTCTCACATTCACAGGGACGGACGCTGCCCATCGCTCTCCCCCGCTCCTCTCACACTCACTCTCTCTCACAGGGACGGACGCTGCCCGTCGCTCTCCCCCGCGCCTCTCACACTCACTCTCACACTCACTCTCTCTCACAGGGACAGACGCTGCCCGTCGCTCTCCCCCCGCTCCTCTCACACTCACTCTCTCTCACAGGGACGGACGCTGCCCGTCGCTCTCCCCCCGCTCCTCTCACACTCACTCTCTCTCACAGGGACGGACGCTGCCCATCGCTCTCCCCCGCGCGCTCTCACACTCACTCACTCTCTCAGGGACAGACGCTGCCCATCGCTCTCCCCCACGCCTCTCACACTCACTCTCTCACAGGGACGGACGCTGCCCATCGCTCTCCCCCCGCGCCTCTCACACTCACTCTCTCACAGGGACAGACGCTGCCCGTCGCTCTCCCCCCGCTCCTCTCACACTCACTCTCTCTCACAGGGACAGACGCTGCCCGTCGCTCTCCCCCCGCTCCTCTCACACTCACTCTCTCTCACAGGGACGGACGCTGCCCATCGCTCTCCCCCGCTCCTCTCACACTCACTCTCTCTCACAGGGACGGACGCTGCCCGTCGCTCTCCCCCGCGCCTCTCACACTCACTCTCACACTCACTCTCTCACAGGGACAGACGCTGCCCGTCGCACTCTCCCCGCTCCTCTCACACTCACTCACTCACAGGGACAGACGCTGCCCATCGCACTCTCCCCGCTCCTCTCACACTCACTCTCTCACTCACAGGGACGGACGCTGCCCATCGCACTCTCCCCGCTCCTCTCACACTCACTCTCTCTCACACAGGGACGGACGCTGCCCATCGCACTCTCCCCGCTCCTCTCACACTCACTCTCACACTCACTCTCTCACAGGGACAGACGCTGCCCGTCGCTCTCCCCCCCGCGCTCTCACACTCACAGGGACAGACGCTGCCCATCGCTCTCCCCCCCCGCGCTCTCACACTCTCTCTCTCTCTCACAAGGACAGACGCTGCCCATCGCTCTCCCCCGCTCCTCTCACACTCACTCACTCACAGGGACAGACGCTGCCCGTCGCTCTCCCCCCGCGCCTCTCACTCTCACTCTCTCTCTCACAGGGACAGACGCTGCCCGTCGCTCTCCCCCGCGCCTCTCACACTCACTCTCTCACAGGGACAGACGCTGCCCATCGCTCTCCCCCGCGCCTCTCACACTCACTCTCTCTCTCTCACAGGGACAGACGCTGCCCGTCGCTCTCCCCCCGCGCCTCTCACACTCACTCTCTCTCTCACAGGGACAGACGCTGCCCATCGCTCTCCCCCCGCGCCTCTCACACTCACTCTCTCACTCACAGGGACAGACGCTGCCCGTCGCTCTCCCCCCCCGCGCTCTCACACTCACTCTCTCTCACAGGGACAGACGCTGCCCATCGCTCTCCCCCGCGCGCTCTCACACTCACTCTCTCTCACAGGGACAGACGCTGCCCATCGCTCTCCCCCGCGCCTCTCACACTCACTCTCTCACAGGGACAGACGCTGCCCATCGCTCTCCCCCCCCGCGCCTCTCACACTCACTCTCTCTCACAGGGACAGACGCTGCCCATCGCTCTCCCCCCGCTCCTCTCACACTCACTCTCTCTCACAGGGACAGACGCTGCCCATCGCTCTCCCCCCGCTCCTCTCACACTCACTCTCTCTCACAGGGACAGACGCTGCCCGTCGCTCTCCCCCCGCTCCTCTCACACTCACTCACTCACAGGGACAGACGCTGCCCGTCGCTCTCTCCCCCGCGCCTCTCACACTCACTCTCTCTCACTCAGGGACAGGCGCTGCCCGTCGCTCTCCCCCCGCGCCTCTCACACTCACTCTCTCTCACTCAGGGACAGACGCTGCCCGTCGCTCTCCCCCCCCGCGCTCTCACACTCACTCTCTCTCACAGGGACAGACGCTGCCCATCGCTCTCCCCCGCGCCTCTCACACTCACTCACTCTCACAGGGACAGACGCTGCCCATCGCTCTCCCCCTGCTCCTCTCACACTCACTCTCTCACTCACAGGGACAGACGCTGCCCGTCGCTCTCCCCCCGCTCCTCTCACACTCACTCTCTCTCACAGGGACGGACGCTGCCCATCGCTCCCCCCCCGCGCCTCTCACACTCACTCTCTCTCACAGGGACAGACGCTGCCCATCGCTCTCCCCCGCGCCTCTCACACTCACTCTCTCACTCACAGGGACGGACGCTGCCCATCGCTCTTCCCCGCGCCTCTCACACTCACTCTCTCTCACAGGGACAGACGCTGCCCATCGCTCTCCCCCGCGCCTCTCACACTCACTCTCTCTCACAGGGACAGACGCTGCCCATCGCTCTCCCCCGCGCGCTCTCACACTCACTCTCTCTCACAGGGACAGACGCTGCCCATCGCTCTCCCCCTCGCCTCTCACACTCACTCTCTCTCACAGGGACAGACGCTGCCCATCGCTCCCCCCCGCGCGCTCTCACACTCACTCTCTCTCACAGGGACAGACGCTGCCCATCGCTCTCCCCCCCGCTCCTCTCACACTCACTCTCTCTCTCACAGGGACAGACGCTGCCCATCGCTCTCCCCCTCGCCTCTCACACTCACTCTCTCTCACAGGGACAGACGCTGCCCATCGCTCTCCCCCGCGCGCTCTCACACTCACTCTCTCTCACAGGGACAGACGCTGCCCATCGCTCTCCCCCCCCGCTCCTCTCACACTCACTCTCTCACACAGGGACAGACGCTGCCCATCGCTCTCCCCCCGCTCCTCTCACACTCACTCTCTCTCTCTCACAGGGACAGACGCTGCCCATCGCTCTCCCCCGCGCCTCTCACACTCACTCTCTCTCTCTCACAGGGACAGACGCTGCCCGTCGCTCTCCCCCGCGCCTCTCACACTCTCTCTCTCTGACAGGGACAGACGCTGCCCGTCGCTCTCCCCCGCACCTCTCACACTCACTCTCTCTCACAGGGACACACGCTGCCCGTCGCTCTCCCCCCCGCGCTCTCACACTCACTCTCTCTCACAGGGACACACGCTGCCCGTCGCTCTCCCCCCCCGCGCTCTCACACTCTCTCTCTCTCACAGGGACAGACGCTGCCCATCGCTCTCCCCCGCGCCTCTCACACTCACTCTCTCTCACAGGGACAGACGCTGCCCGTCGCTCTCCCCCGCGCCTCTCACACTCACTCTCTCTCTCAGGGACAGACGCTGCCCATCGCTCTCCCCCGCGCCTCTCACACTCACTCTCTCTCACAGGGACAGACGCTGCCCATCGCTCTCCCCCGCGCCTCTCACACTCACTCTCTCTCTCACAGGGACAGACGCTGCCCATCGCTCTCCCCCACGCCTCTCACACTCTCTCACTCTCACAGGGACAGACGCTGCCCGTCGCTCTCTCCCCCGCGCCTCTCACACTCACTCTCTCTCACAGGGACAGACGCTGCCCATCGCTCTCCCCCGCGCCTCTCACACTCACTCACTCTCACAGGGACAGACGCTGCCCATCGCTCTCCCCCGCGCGCTCTCACACTCACTCTCTCACTCACAGGGACAGACGCTGCCCATCGCTCTCCCCCGCGCCTCTCACACTCACTCACTCTCTCGGGGACAGACGCTGCCCATCGCTCCCCCCGCGCCTCTCACAGTCACTCACTCTCACAGGGACAGACGCTGCCCATCGCTCTCCCCCCCGCGCTCTCACACTCACTCACTCTCTCAGGGACGGACGCTGCCCATCGCTCTCCCCCGCGCCTCTCACACTCACTCTCTCTCACAGGGACAGACGCTGCCCATCGCTCTCCCCCGCGCTCTCACACTCACTCTCTCACAGGGACAGACGCTGCCCATCGCTCTCCCCCGCGCCTCTCACACTCACTCGCTCTCACAGGGACGGACGCTGCCCATCGCTCTCCCCCGCGCGCTCTCACACTCACTCTCTCTCACAGGGCCAGACGCTGCCCATCGCTCTCCCCCGCGCTCTCACACTCACTCACTCACTCTCACAGGGACAGACGCTGCCCGTCGCTCCCCCCCCCGCGCCTCTCACACTCACTCTCTCTCACAGTGACAGACGCTGCCCGTCGCTCTCTCCCCCGCGCTCTCACACTCACTCTCTCTCACAGGGACAGACGCTGCCGATCGCTCTCTCCCCCGCTCCTCTCACACTCGCTCTCACAGGGACAGACGCTGCCCGTCGCTCTCCCCCCCGCGCCTCTCACACTCACTCTCTCTCACAGGGACAGACGCTGCCCATCGCTCTCCCCTGCGCCTCTCACACTCACTCACTCTCACAGGGACAGACGCTGCCCGTCGCTCTCCCCCGCGCTCTCACACTCACTCTCTCTCACAGGGACAGACGCTGCCCATCGCTCTCCCCCGCGCGCTCTCACACTCACTCTCTCTCACAGGGACAGACGCTGCCCATCGCTCTCCCCCGCGCCTCTCACACTCACTCTCTCTCACAGGGACAGACGCTGCCCATCGCTCTCCCCCGCGCGCTCTCACACTCACTCTCTCTCACAGGGACAGACGCTGCCCATCGCTCTCCCCCGCGCCTCTCACACTCACTCTCTCTCACAGGGACAGACGCTGCCCATCGCTCTCCCCCGTGACTCTCACACTCACTCTCTCTCTCTCACAGGGACAGACGCTGCCCGTCGCTCCCCCCCGCGCCTCTCACACTCACTCACTCTCACAGGGACAGACGCTGCACATCGCTCTCCCCCGCGCCTCTCACACTCACTCTCTCTCTCACAGGGACAGACGCTGCCCATCGCTCTCCCCCACGCGCTCTCACACTCACTCTCTCTCTCAGGGACAGACGCTGCCCATCGCTCTCCCCCGCGCCTCTCACACTCACTCTCTCACTCACAGGGACAGACGCTGCCCATCGCTCTCCCCCGCGCCTCTCACACTCACTCTCTCACTCAGGGACGGACGCTGCCCATCGCTCTCCCCCGCGCCTCTCACACTCACTCTCTCTCACAGGGACAGACGCTGCCCATCGCTCTCCCCCGCGCCTCTCACACTCACTCTCTCTCACAGGGACAGACGCTGCCCATCGCTCTCCCCCGCGCCTCTCACACTCACTCTCTCTCACAGGGACAGACGCTGCCCATCGCTCTCCCCCGCGCCTCTCACACTCACTGACTCTCACAGGGACGGACGCTGCCCATCGCTCTCCCCCGCGCCTCTCACACTCACTCACTCTCACAGGGACAGACGCTGCCCATCGCTCTCCCCCGCGCCTCTCACACTCACTCTCTCACAGGGACAGACGCTGCCCATCGCTCTCCCCCGCGCCTCTCACACTCACTCTCTCACAGGGACAGACGCTGCCCATCGCTCTCCCCCGCGCCTCTCACACTCACTCTCTCACAGGGACAGACGCTGCCCGTCGCTCTCCCCCGCGCCTCTCACACTCACTCACTCTTACAGGGACGGACGCTGCCCATCGCTCTCCCCCGCGCTCTCACACTCACTCTCTCTCACAGGGACAGACGCTGCCCATCGCTCTCCCCCCCACGCCTCTCACACTCACTCTCTCTCACAGGGACAGACGCTGCCCATCGCTCTCCCCCGCGCCTCTCACACTCACTCTCTCTCACAGGGACAGACGCTGCCCATCGCTCTCCCCCGCGCCTCTCACACTCACTCTCTCACTCACAGGGACGGACGCTGCCCATCGCTCTCCCCCGCGCCTCTCACACTCACTCTCTCTCTCAGGGACAGATGCTGCCCATCGCTCTCCCCCGCGCCTCTCACACTCACTCTCTCACTCTCACAGGGACGGACGCTGCCCATCGCTCTCCCCCGCGCCTCTCACACTCACTTTCTCTCTCAGGGACAGACGCTGCCCATCGCTCCCCCACGCGCCTCTCACACTCACTCTCCCTCTCAGGGACAGACGCTACCCATCGCTCTTCCCCACGCCTCTCACACTCACTCACTCTCACAGGGACAGACGCTGCCCATCGCTCTCCCCCGCGCCTCTCACACTCACTCTCTCACTCTTACAGGGACGGACGCTGCCCATCGCTCTCCCCCACGCTCTCACACTCACTCTCTCACTCACAGGGACAGACGCTGCCCATCGCTCTCCCCCGCGCCTCTCACACTCACTCTCTCACTCAGGGACGGACGCTGCCCATCGCTCTCCCCCGCGCCTCTCACACTCACTCTCTCTCACAGGGACAGACGCTGCCCATCGCTCTCCCCCGCGCCTCTCACACTCACTCTCTCTCACAGGGACAGACGCTGCCCATCGCTCTCCCCCGCGCCTCTCACACTCACTCTCTCTCACAGGGACAGACGCTGCCCATCGCTCTCCCCCGCGCCTCTCACACTCACTCACTCTCACAGGGACAGACGCTGCCCATCGCTCTCCCCCGCGCCTCTCACACTCACTCACTCTCACAGGGACAGACGCTGCCCATCGCTCTCCCCCGCGCCTCTCACACTCACTCACTCTCTCTCTCAGGGACAGACGCTGCCCATCGCTCTCCCCCGCGCCTCTCACACTCACTCACTCTCACAGGGACAGACGCTGCCCATCGCTCTCCCCCGCACCTCTCACACTCACTCACTCTCACAGGGACGGACGCTGCCCATCGCTCTCCCCCGCGCCTCTCACACTCACTCTCTCTCACAGGGACAGACGCTGCCCATCGCTCTCCCCCGCGCGCTCTCACACTCACTCACTCTCACAGGGACAGACGCTGCCCATCGCTCTCCCCCGCGCCTCTCACACTCACTCACTCTTACAGGGACGGACGCTGCCCATCGCTCTCCCCCGCGCTCTCACACTCACTCTCTCTCACAGGGACAGACGCTGCCCATCGCTCTCCCCCCCGCGCCTCTCACACTCACTCACTCTCACAGGGACAGACGCTGCCCATCGCTCTCCCCCGCGCCTCTCACACTCACTCACTCTCTCACAGGGACGGACGCTGCCCATCGCTCTCCCCCGCGCCTCTCACACTCACTCACTCTCTCTCTCAGGGACAGACGCTGCCCATCGCTCTCCCCCGCGCCTCTCACACTCACTCACTCTCTCAGGGACAGACGCTGCCCATCGCTCTCCCCCGCGCCTCTCACACTCACTCACTCTCACAGGGACGGACGCTGCCCATCGCTCTCCCCCGCGCCTCTCACACTCACTCTCTCTCACAGGGACAGACGCTGCCCATCGCTCTCCCCCGCGCGCTCTCACACTCACTCACTCTCACAGGGACAGACGCTGCCCATCGCTCTCCCCCGCGCCTCTCACACTAACTCACTCTCTCACAGGGACGGACGCTGCCCATCGCTCTCCCCCGCGCCTCTCACACTCACTCACTCTCTCTCTCAGGGACAGACGCTGCCCATCGCTCTCCCCCGCGCCTCTCACACTCACTCACTCTCACAGGGACAGACGCTGCCCATCGCTCCCCCCCGCGTTCTCACACTCACTCACTCTCACAGGGACGGACGCTGCCCATCGCTCTCCCCCGCGCCTCTCACACTCACTCACTCTCTCACTCAGGGACGGACGCTGCCCATCGCTCTGCCCCGCGCCTCTCACACTCACTCACTCTCTCAGGGACAGACGCTGCCCATCGCTCTCCCCCGCGCCTCTCACACTCACTCACTCTCACAGGGACGGACACTGCCCATCGCTCTCCCCCGTGCCTCTCACACTCACTCACTCACTCTCTCACAGGGACAGACGCTGCCCATCGCTCCCCCCCGCGCTCTCACACTCACTCACTCTCACAGGGACAGACGCTGCACATCGCTCTCCCCCGCGCCTCTGACACTCACTCTCTCTCACAGGGACAGACGCTGCCCATCGCTCTCCCCCGCTCCTCTCACACTCACTCTCTCTCACTCAGGGACGGACGCTGCCGATCGCTCTCCCCCGCTCCTCTCACACTCACTCACTCTCTCACAGGGACAGACGCTGCCCATCGCTCTCCCCCGCGCCTCTCACACTCACTCTCTCACAGGGACAGACGCTGCCCATCGCTCCCCCCCGCGCCTCTCACACTCACTCTCTCTCTCTCACAGGGACAGACGCTGCCCATCGCTCTCCCCCCGCGCCTCTCACACTCACTCTCTCTCACAGGGACAGACGCTGCCCATCGCTCTCCCCCGCGCCTCTCACACTCACTCTCTCACTCAGGGACAGACGCTGCCCATCGCTCTCCCCCGCGCCTCTCACACTCACTCTCTCTCACAGGGACGGACGCTGCACATCGCTCTCCCCCGCGCCTCTCACACTCACTCACTCTCACAGGGACAGACGCTGCCCATCGCTCTCCCCCCCGCGCCTCTCACACTCTCTCACTCTCACAGGGACAGACGCTGCCCATCGCTCTCCCCCGCGCCTCTCACACTCACTCACTCTCACAGGGACAGACGCTGCCCATCGCTCTCCCCCGCGCCTCTCACACTCACTCTCTCTCTCTCACAGGGACAGACGCTGCCTATCGCTCTACCCCACGCCTCTCACACTCACTCTCTCTCTCTCACAGGGACAGACGCTGCCCATCGCTCTCCCCCGCGCGCTCTCACACTCACTCACTCTCACAGGGACAGACGCTGCCCGTCGCTCTCCCCCGCGCCTCTCACACTCACTCTCTCTCTCTCACAGGGATAGACGCTGCCCGTCGCTCTCCCCCGCGCCTCTCACACTCACTCACTCTCACAGGGACAGACGCTGCCCGTCGCTCTCCCCCGCGCCTCTCACACTCACTCTCTCACAGGGACAGACGCTGCCCATCGCTCTCCCCCGCTCCTCTCACACTCACTCTCTCACAGGGACAGACGCTGCCCGTCGCTCTCCCCCGCGCCTCTCACACTCACTCTCTCTCACAGGGACAGACGCTGCCCATCGCTCTCCCCCGCGCCTCTCACACACACTCTCTCTCACAGGGACAGACGCTGCCCATCGCTCTCCCCCGCGCCTCTCACACTCACTCTCTCTCTCACAGGGACAGACGCTGCCCATCGCTCTCCCCCGCGCCTCTCACACTCTCTCTCTCTCTCAGGGACAGACGCTGCCCATCGCTCTCCCCCGCGCCTCTCACACTCACTCACTCTCACAGGGACGGACGCTGCCCATCGCTCTCCCCCGCGCCTCTCACACTCACTCACTCTCACATGGACAGACGCTGCCCATCGCTCTCCCCCGCGCCTCACACACTCACTCTCTCTCTCAGGGACAGACGCTGCCCATCGCTCTCCCCCGCGCCTCTCACACTCACTCACTCTCTCAGGGACAGACGCTGCCCATCGCTCTCCCCCGCGCCTCTCACACTCACTCTCTCTCTCACAGGGACAGACGCTGCCCATCGCTCTCCCCCGCGCCTCTCACACTCACTCTCTCTCTCACAGGGACAGACGCTGCCCATCGCTCTCCCCCGCGCCTCTCACACTCACTCACTCACAGGGACAGACGCTGCCCATCGCTCTCCCCCGCGCCTCTCACACTCACTCACTCTCACATGGACAGACGCTGCCCATCGCTCTCCCCCGCGCCTCTCACACTCACTCACTCTCTCAGGGACAGACGCTGCCCATCGCTCTCCCCCCCGCGCCTCTCACACTCACTCACTCACTCAGGGACGGACGCTGCCCATCGCTCTCCCCCGCGCCTCTCACACTCACTCACTCACTCTCACAGGGACAGACGCTGCCCATCGCTCTCCCCCCGCGCCTCTCACACTCACTCACTCTCACAGGGACAGACGCTGCCATCGCTCTCCCCCGCGCTCTCACACTCACTCACTCTCTCAGGGACAGACGCTGCCCATCGCTCTCCCCCGCGCCTCTCACACTCACTCACTCTCACAGGGACAGACGCTGCCCATCGCTCTCCCCCCCGCGCCTCTCACACTCACTCTCTCACAGGGACAGACGCTGCCCATCGCTCTCCCCCGCGACTCTCACACTCACTCACTCTCTCTCAGGGACAGACGCTGCCCATCGCTCTCCCCCGCGCCTCTCACACTCACTCACTCTCTCAGGGACAGACGCTGCCCATCGCTCTCCCCCGCGCCTCTCACAATCACTCACTCTCACAGGGACGGACGCTGCCCATCGCTCTCCCCCGCGCTCTCACACTCACTCACTCACTCAGGGACGGACGCTGCCCATTGCTCTCCCCCGCGCCTCTCACACTCACTCACTCTCTCTCACAGGGACAGACGCTGCCCATCGCTCTCCCCCGCGCCTCTCACATTCACTCACTCTCACAGGGACAGACGCTGCCCATCGCTCTCCCCCGCGCCTCTCACACTCACTCACTCAGGGACGGACGCTGCCCATCGCTCTCCCCCGCGCCTCTCACACTCACTCACTCTCTCAGGGACAGACGCTGCCCATCGCTCTCCCCCGCGCCTCTCACACTCACTCACTCTCACAGGGACGGACGCTGCCCATCGCTCTCCCCCGCGCCTCTCACACTCACTCACTCACTCAGGGACAGACGCTGCCCATTGCTCTCCCCCGCGCCTCTCACACTCACTCACTCTCACAGGGACAGACGCTGCCCATCGCTCTCCCCCGCGCCTCTCACACTCACTCACTCTCACAGGGACAGACGCTGCCCATCGCTCTCCCCCGCGCCTCTCACACTCACTCACTCTCACAGGGACAGACGCTGCCCATCGCTCTCCCCCGCGCCTCTCACACTCACTCACTCTCACAGGGACAGACGCTGCCCATCGCTCTCCCCCGCGCCTCTCACACTCACTCACTCTCTCTCACAGGGACAGACGCTGCCCATCGCTCTCCCCCGCGCCTCTCACACTCACTCACTCTCTCAGGGACAGACGCTGCCCATCGCTCTCCCCCGCGCCTCTGACACTCACTCTCTCTCACAGGGACAGACGCTGCCCATCGCTCTCCCCCGCGCCTCTCACACTCACTCTCTCAGGGACAGACGCTGCCCATCGCTCTCCCCCGCGCCTCTCACACTCACTCACTCACTCAGGGACGGACGCTGCCCATCGCTCTCCCCCGCGCGCTCTCACACTCACTCACTCACTCAGGGACAGACGCTGCCCATCGCTCTCTCCCCCGCGCCTCTCACACTCACTCTCTCTCACAGGGACGGACGCTGCCCATCGCTCTCCCCCGCGCTCTCACACTCACTCACTCTCTCAGGGACAGACGCTGCCCATCGCTCTCCCCCGCGCGCTCTCACACTCACTCACTCACTCACTCTCACAGGGACGGACGCTGCCCATCGCTCTCCCCCGCGCCTCTCACACTCACTCTCTCACTCAGGGACACCGAATCTATCGCTCTCCCCCGCGCGCTCTCACACTCACTCTCTCCCTCAGGGACACAGTGTCTGTCTATCCCTCTACCCCACTCTCTCTCACACTCACTCTCTCACTCAGGGACACTGTGTCTGTCTATCCCTCTACCCCACTCTCTCTCACACTCACTCTCTCACTCAGGGACACTGTGTCTGTCTATCCCTCTACCCCACTCTCTCTCACACTCACTCTCTCACTCAGGGACACTGTGTCTGTCTATCACTCTACCCCACTCTCTCTCACACTCACTCTCTCACTCAGGGACACAGTGTCTGTCTATCCCTCTACCCCACTCTCTCTCACACTCACTCTCTCACTCAGGGACACTGTGTCTGTCTATCGCTCTACCCCACTCACTCTCACACTCACTCTCTCACTCAGGGACACAGTGTCTGTCTATCCCTCTACCCCACTCTCTCTCACACTCACTCTCTCACTGAGGGACACTGTGTCTGTCTATCCCTCTACCCCACTGTCTCTAACACTCACTCACTCTCTCAGGGACACTGTGTCTGTCTATCCCTCTACCCCACTCTCTCTCACACTCTCTCTCTCACTCAGGGACACAGTGTCTGTCTATCCCTCTACCCCACTCTCTCTCACACTCACTCTCTCACTCAGGGACACTGTGTCTGTCTATCGCTCTACCCCACTCTCTCTCACACTCACTCTCTCTCTCAGGGACACTGTGTCTGTCTATCGCTCTACCCCACTCTCTCTCACACTCACTCTCTCAGGGACACTGTGTCTGTCTATCCCTCTACCCCACTGTCTCTCACACTCACTCTCTCTCTCAGGGACACTGTGTCTGTCTATCCCTCTACCCCACTCTCTCTCACACTCACTCTCTCACTCAGGGACACAGTGTCTGTCTATCCCTCTACCCCACTCTCTCTCACACTCACTCTCTCACTCAGGGACACTGTGTCTGTCTATCGCTCTACCCCACTCTCTCTCACACTCACTCTCTCACTCAGGGACACTGTGTCTGTCTATCCCTCTACCCCACTCTCTCTCACACTCACTCTCTCACTCAGGGACACTGTGTCTGTCTATCCCTCTACCCCACTCTCTCTCACACTCACTCTCTCACTCAGGGACACTGTGTCTGTCTATCCCTCTACCCCACTCTCTCTCACACTCACTCACTCAGGGACACTGTGTCTGTCTATCCCTCTACCCCACTCTCTCTCACACTCACTCACTCACTCAGGGACACAGTGTCTGTCTATCGCTCTACCCCACTCTCTCTCACACTCACTCTCTCACTCAGGGACACCGAGTCTATCGCTCTACCCCACTCTCTCTCACACTCACTCTCTCACTCAGGGACACTGTGTCTGTCTATCCCTCTACCCCCCTCTCTCTCACACTCACTCTCTCTCAGGGACACTGTGTCTGTCTATCCCTCTACCCCACTCTCTCTCACACTCACTCTCTCACTCAGGGACACTGTGTCTGTCTATCGCTCTACCCCACTCTCTCTCACACTCACTCTCTCTCTCAGGGACACAGTGTCTGTCTATCCCTCTACCCCACTCTCTCTCACACTCACTCTCTCACTCAGGGACACAGTGTCTGTCTATCCCTCTACCCCACTCTCTCTCACACTCACTCTCTCACTCAGGGACACAGTGTCTGTCTATCGCTCTACCCCACTCTCTCTCACACTCACTCTCTCTCTCAGGGACACCGTGTCTGTCTATCCCTCTACCCCACTCTCTCTCACACTCACTCTCTCACTCAGGGACACTGTGTCTGTCTATCGCTCTACCCCACTCTCTCTCACACTCACTCTCTCACTCAGGGACACTGTGTCTGTCTATCGCTCTACCCCACTCTCTCTCACACTCACTCTCTCTCAGGGACACAGTGTCTGTCTATCCCTCTACCCCACTCTCTCTCACACTCACTCTCTCACTCAGGGACACTGTGTCTCTCTATCCCTCTACCCCACTCTCTCTCACACTCACTCTCTCACTCAGGGACACTGTGTCTGTCTATCGCTCTACCCCACTCTCTCTCACACTCACTCTCTCTCAGGGACACCGTGTCTGTCTATCCCTCTACCCCACTCTCTCTCTCACTCACTCTCTGAGGGACACTGTGTCTGTCTATCCCTCTACCCCCCTCTCTCTCACACTCACTCTCTCTCAGGGACACTGTGTCTGTCTATCCCTCTACCCCACTCTCTCTCACACTCACTCTCTCACTCAGGGACACTGTGTCTGTCTATCACTCTACCCCACTCTCTCTCTCACTCACTCTCTCACTCAGGGATACAGTGTCTGTCTATCGCTCTACCCCACTCTCTCTCACACTCACTCTCTCTCTCAGGGACACAGTGTCTGTCTATCCCTCTACCCCACTCTCTCTCACACTCACTCTCTCACTCTCTCAGGGACACAGTGTCTGTCTATCCCTCTACCCCACTCTCTCTCACACTCACTCTCTCACTCAGGGACACTGTGTCTGTCTATCGCTCTACCCCACTCTCTCTCACACTCACTCTCTCACTCAGGGACACTGTGTCTGTCTATCCCTCTACCCCACTCTCTCTCACACTCACTCTCTCACTCAGGGACACTGTGTCTGTCTATCGCTCTACCCCACTCTCTCTCACACTCACTCTCTCAGGGACACCGAGTCTATCGCTCTACCCCACTCTCTCTCACACTCACTCTCTCTCTCAGGGACACTGTGTCTGTCTCTCCCTCTACCCCACTCTCTCTCACACTCACTCTCTCAGGGACAGTGTCTGTCTATCGCTCTACCCCACTCTCTCTCACACTCACTCTCTCACTCAGGGACACTGTGTCTGTCTATCCCTCTACCCCACTCTCTCTCACACTCACTCTCTCACTCAGGGACACTGTGTCTGTCTATCCCTCTACCCCACTCTCTCTCACACTCGCTCTCTCACTCAGGGACACAGTGTCTGTCTATCCCTCTACCCCACTCTCTCTCACACTCACTCTCTCACTCAGGGACACTGTGTCTGTCTATCCCTCTACCCCACTCTCTCTCACACTCACTCTCTCACTGAGGGACACTGTGTCTGTCTATCCCTCTACCCCACTCTCTCTCACACTCACTCTCTCAGGGACACTGTGTCTGTCTATCGCTCTACCCCACTCTCTCTCACACTCACTCTCTCACTCAGGGACACAGTGTCTGTCTATCCCTCTACCCCACTCTCTCTCACACTCACTCTCTCACTCAGGGACAGTGTCTGTCTATCGCTCTACCCCACTCTCTCTCACACTCACTCTCTCACTCAGGGACACTGTGTCTGTCTATCCCTCTACCCCACTCTCTCTCACACTCACTCTCTCTCTCAGGGACACTGTGTCTGTCTATCCCTCTACCCCACTCTCTCTCACACTCACTCTCTCAGGGACACTGTGTCTGTCTATCGCTCTACCCCACTCTCTCTCACACTCACTCTCTCACTCAGGGACACTGTGTCTGTCTATCGCTCTACCCCACTCTCTCTCACACTCACTCTCTCACTCAGGGACACAGTGTCTGTCTATCCCTCTACCCCACTCTCTCTCACACTCACTCTCTCACTCAGGGACAGTCTCTGTCTATCGCTCTACCCCACTCTCTCTCACACTCACTCTCTCACTCAGGGACACTGTGTCTGTCTATCGCTCTACCCCACTCTCTCTCACACTCACTCTCTCACTCAGGGACACTGTGTCTGTTTATCGCTCTCCCCCACTCTCTCTCACACTCACTCTCTCACTCAGGGACACTGTGTCTGTCTATCCCTCTACCCCACTCTCTCTCACACTCACTCTCTCTCTCAGGGACACTGTGTCTGTCTATCGCTCTACCCCACTCTCTCTCACACTCACTCTCTCACTCAGGGACACTGTGTCTGTCTATCCCTCTACCCCACTCTCTCTCACACTCACTCTCTCCCTCTCTACTTCTATCCCTCTCTCCCTCTCTCTCTCCCTTCCTCCCGCTCTCTCTGTCTCTCCCTCCCTCCCTACCTCCCTCCCTCCCTCCCTCCCTCGCCCCCTCCCTCCCGTCCCCCTGAGTGACCCGGTCTCCCTCTCCCTCCCTCCGTCCCTCCCTCTGAGTGACTCGGTCTCCCTCTCCCTCTCCCTCTCCCTCCCTCTCCCTCCCTCCGTCCCTCCCTCTGAGTGACTCGGTCTCCCTCTCCCTCTCCCTCTCCCTCCCTCTCCCTCCCTCTGAGTGACTCGGTCTCCCTCTCCCTCTCCCTCCCTCTCCCTCCCTCCCTCCCTCCCTCTGAGTGACTCGGTCTCCCTCTCCCTCTCCCTCCCTCTGAGTGACCCGGTCTCCCTCCCTCCGTCCCTCCCTCTCCCTCCCTCCCTCCCTCCCTCTCCCTCCCTCTCCCTCCCTCTGAGTGACTCGGTCTCCCTCTCCCTCTCCCTCCCTCTCCCTCCCTCCCTCCCTCCCTCTGAGTGACTCGGTCTCCCTCTCCCTCCCTCTCCCTCCCTCCCTCCCTCTGAGTGACCCGGTCTCCCTCTCCCTCTCCCTCTCCCTCCCTCTGAGTGACTCGGTCTCCCTCTCCCTCCCTCTCCCTCCCTCCCTCCCTCTGAGTGACTCGGTCTCCCTCTCCCTCTCCCTCCCTCCCTCCCTCTGAGTGACCCGGTCTCCCTCTCCCTCCCTCCCTCCCTCTGAGTGACTCGGTCTCCTCTCCCTCCCTCTCCCTCCCTCCCTCCCTCTGAGTGACTCGGTCTCCCTCTCCCTCCCTCTGAGTGACTCGGTCTCCCTCTCCCTCTCCCTCCCTCTGAGTGACTCGGTCTCCCTCTCCCTCCCTCTCCCTCCCTCTGAGTGACTCGGTCTCCCTCTCCCTCCCTCTCCCTCCCTCTGAGTGACCCTGAGTGACTCGGTCTCCCTCTCCCTCCCTCTCCCTCCCTCTCCCTCTCCCTCCCTCCCTCTGAGTGACTCGGTCTCCCTCTCCCTCCCTCCCTCCCTCTGAGTGACTCGGTCTCCCTCTCCCTCCCTCTCCCTCCCTCTCCCTCTCCCTCCCTCCCTCTGAGTGACCCGGTCTCCCTCTCCCTCCCTCTCCCTCCCTCTGAGTGACCCTGAGTGACTCGGTCTCCCTCTCCCTCCCTCTCCCTCCTTCCCTCCCTCTGAGTGACCCGGTCTCCCTCTCCCTCTCCCTCTCCCTCCCTCTGAGTGACTCGGTCTCCCTCTCCCTCCCTCTCCCTCCCTCCCTCCCTCTGAGTGACTCGGTCTCCCTCTCCCTCCCTCTCCCTCCCCCTGAGTGACTCGGTCTCC
The DNA here is from genome assembly GCF_047496795.1 of Chiloscyllium punctatum. Taxonomy (NCBI): domain Eukaryota; kingdom Metazoa; phylum Chordata; class Chondrichthyes; order Orectolobiformes; family Hemiscylliidae; genus Chiloscyllium; species Chiloscyllium punctatum. The sequence goes on along the minus strand of NW_027311465.1, from coordinate 503 downwards.
CTCTCCCTCCCTCCCTCTGAGTGACCCGGTCTCCCTCTCCCTCTCCCTCTCCCTCCCTCTGAGTGACTCGGTCTCCCTCTCCCTCCCTCTCCCTCCCTCCCTCCCTCTGAGTGACCCCGGTCTCCCTCTCCCTCCCTCCCTCCCTCTGAGTGACTCGGTCTCCCTCTCCCTCCCCCTCCCTCCCTCCCTCCCTCCCTCCCTCCCTCTGAGTGACCCGGTCTCCCTCTCCCTCCCTCCCTCCCTCTGAGTGACTCGGTCTCCCTCTCCCTCCCCCTCCCTCCCTCCCTCCCTCCCTCTGAGTGACTCGGTCTCCCTCTCCCTCCCTCTGAGTGACTCGGTCTCCCTCTCCCTCCCTCTCCCTCCCTCTGAGTGACCCTGAGTGACTCGGTCTCCCTCTCCCTCCCTCCCTCTGAGTGACTCGGTCTCCCTCTCCCTCTCCCTCCCTCTGAGTGACTCGGTCTCCCTCTCCCTCCCTCTCCCTCCCTCTGAGTGACTCGGTCTCC
>NW_027311464.1:0-27258 GCF_047496795.1 Chiloscyllium punctatum | reverse complement strand
TTAGAAAGATTGTGGATGAAAACCAGTTTGTCTATATAGTGGACAATTAAGATTACACAGGGATCTTGATCAAATGGCTTGATGAATCTGAAGTGTTGTACAGCACCGAAGCAAACACTTTTGACCAACTCGTCCATGCCAACCTGATTTCTAAAAGTAATCGTGCCCTACTTGGGGTGGTGCAGTGGCTCAGTGGTTAGCACTACTGCCTCACAATACCAGGGACCTGAGTTTGATTGCTGGCACAGCTGACTGACTGTGTGGAGTTTGCACATTCTCGCTGTGTCTGCGTGGGTTTCTTCCCACAGTCCAAAGTTGCGCAGCTTATGTCAATTGGCCATGCTAAGTTGCACATAATGTCAGGTGCATTTGTTGGGGTAAATGTGGTGAGATGATTCTGGGTGGGTAGCCCTTCAGAGAGTTGGTGTGGACTTGTGCTACACTGTAGGGAATTTAATCTATTTGCCAGCAATTGGAACATATCATTCTAAATCCTTCCTATCAATATATCCATCTGGGTGCCTTTTAAATGTTGTAATTATACCTACCTCCATTACTTCTTCTGGCAGTTCATTATGTACACGCTCCACATTCTGAATGATAACGTTGCCCCGACGTCACTTTAAAATCTTTCCCCTCTCACATTAAATCTATGCCTTCTAATTGTGGACTTCCAAGCATGGGGAAAAAAGCTTGTCTATTCACCCCCTATCCATGCACTTCATGAATTTATAAACCTCTAGAAGGTGCAAATATGTCTCCCACCCAAGGTCTGTGCTTTCAGGCATCCGGGGCATAAATTCTGAAATTCAATACTGACACCTCTTCCATCTCGATGAAACCACAATTTTAAAATCATTTTACTCAATGCGTTCAGACATATTATTAAACACCTCTAGTTGGATCAGTTGGCCTCCAGTTGGCCCTATAGGGGCCAGAGGTAGGGACACTACTACCACTCCACAATAGCCCCAAAAGTTGCAGCATTATTCTCCTGTGTGTTCGTTCATCAGCCTATTCTGACATGCTGCACCTGAATCCAGACAATCTGGTCTCGAGCTAGGGACACTTCCAGGGAAGTTCAGGAATTGGAATAGAATCCAGAGCTCTGCCTCAGAGGCAGGGATACTACCGACTGCACAAAATCTAAACCATGCCCAAATTTTTAACTTTAAATGCCAGCTTCCAGATCGGTATGGATTTCTTGAAATCTGGTTCACTGTACTGAATTACCCAGTTAAAATAATGACGTTGTTAACAAAGGCAAGGTACTTGCCTCAACTGTAGGATGTCGAGTTTATGTGCTCTGCCTTCGAGATAAACTATGAACATCTTTAAATACTTATCTATTATTTCCAGATTAAATGGCTATTATCTGTAGTCTGCAATATGAGGGACTGAAATCCTGCAAACACACACCGCACTATGAAGGATCTCGAATAAATATCAACACGGAACACCAGAGACAAAAACAGAGCTTATCTTCTGGCCTGAAACACCGATCACTGTTTCCCAGCTCTAACGTGTGACTGCCCTCTTCCTACAGCCAGTAAATGGTACAAGGTAACTGATTACTTTCCAGCCTTTCTTCCCCAGTATTATCACTCACTGGGCTAAAGAATTGCAGATGGAGTTTAATGTTGATAAATGCAAGGTATTGTACTTTGGTAAAACAAACAAAAAAAACACATATACAATTAAATGTGGAGCCATTGTTAGTGTTGTAGAACAGATCAACCTAGGGTTTCAGGCAAAATTCTTTGAAGTTTGCTTCATATGTAGACAGGATGGTTATGAAGGTGTTTCACTTGATGTTCTTCATTGTATAGACATAGTCATCGAGATGTACTGAACGGAAACGGACCCTCTGGTACAACTTGTCCATGTCGACCAGATACCCTAACCTCATCTTGTCAATTTTGCCAACACCTGCCCATATCCGTCTGAACCCTTCCTATTTATATACTCATCCAGATGTTTCTTTTTAAATACTTTAACTTAACCAGCCTCTGGCAACTACTTCCATACGCATACCACGCTCTAAGCATAAAATTTGCCACTGTGGTCCCTTTTAAATCTTTCCCCTCTCATCTTAAACCTATGCCCTCTAATTGTGGACTCGCTTACCCCGGGGAAAAAACATTGTCTATTTAGCCTATGCATGCCTCCCTGGTTTTATCAACCTCTATAATTCACCTTTCAGCCCCTAATGATTCAGAGAAAACAGCCCCAGCCTATTCCAGCTCTCCCTACAGCTCAAATCCTCCAGCCCTGGCAACATCTTTGTCAATTTTTTCTGAAACTTTCCAAGTTTCACAACATGTTTCCGATCGGAATGAGTCTAGAATTGTACGCAATATTGCAAAAGTGGCCTAACCAATGTCCTGCACAGCCGCAACACGACCTCCCACCTCTTGCACTCAGTGGTTTGAACAATAAAGGAATGCATATTAAACACCGACTTCACTATCCTATCTGCCTGCAACTCTACATTCAAGGAAATATGACCCTGTACTCCAAGGTCTCTTTGTTCAGCAACGCTGTCCAGGACTTTATCATATATAAGTCATGCTCTGATTTGCTTTTTCAAGATTTAGCACCTCGCATTAATCTAAATATACCTCCATCTGCCACTCCTCCGTCCATTGGCCCATCTGAACAAGATTCCATTTTACTCTGTGGTAACGTTCTTAACTGTTCACTACACCTCCAATTTTGATGCCATCTGCAAATTTACTAGGTATATCTCCTACGTTCTCATCCGAATCATTTATATAAATGACGAATAGCAGTGGACTGTCCTTTGAGTACAGGTGTTGGGACGGTATTTTCAGGTTGCACAGGACATCCATGAGGCATGTCCTATAGGACTTTATGCAGTTCTGGTCGCCCTGTTATATCGAGAATATTATCAAGTTCGGGAGAGTTCAGAAGAAATTTATCAGGATGTTGCTGGGAATGGAGTGTTTGCATATAAGGACAGGCTCAACAGACTCAGACATTTTCTACTGGAGCAGAGGAGGCTGAGAATTAACTTTTTAGAGGTTTATAATATCATAAGAGGTATCGGTAATGTTAAATGTTAGGTTTCTTTTCCCTCGAGTGGGGGATTGTTTTAAGATAAGAGGAGAAAGTGTGTTAAATGACATGGCGTCATAGAGCTGTATAGCATGGAAACAGACCCTTTGGTCCAACATGTCAATGGCAACCAGACAGCAAAAATTATTCTCCTCCCATTTGCCGGCATTTGGTCAATTTCCATCTAAACCCTTCCCATTCATCTGTCCATCCAGATGCCTGTTAAATGTTGTAATTGTGCCAGCCTCAATACCTTCCTCTGGAGGCACATTACACATGGACCATCCTCTACATGAAGATATTGCCCATTAGAGCCCTTTTTTGTCTTTCCCATCCAACCTTAAACCTTTGCCATCTAGCGTTTGACTGCACTACCTAGGGAAAAGACTTTGGCTATTCAATCTATCCGTTGTACCCATGATTTTACTAACCTCTAACATAAACCCTCCTCCTCTGATTCTCCAGGGAAAACAGGCTCAGCCTATTCATCCTCTCCCTGTAACTCAAACCCTCCAATCATGGCAGTGTAAACCCTTCTTGAACCCTTTCGGGTTTGACAACATGCTTCCTACAGAGCAGGGAGACCAGAATTGCAAACAGTCATCCAAAAGTGGCCCGAACCAATGTCCTGAACAGTCTCAGTCCAGTCTCCGAACGCAGATACACAATGGACTTGACCAATTACATATCAAATACTTTCTTCACTGCCCTATCTACCTGCAAATCCACTTTCAAGGAAGAATAAATCTGTACTCTGAGATCATTTTGTTCAGCAACACTCCCCAGGATTTTACCAGTAAGTGTATCAGTCCTGCCCTGATGTGCCTTTCCAATATGCAGCATCTCACATTTATCTAAATTAAACTCTGTCTGCCACTCCTCGGCCCATTGGCCCATCTGATTAAGATCCCGTCGTAATCTGAAGTAACCTTCTTTGCTGGCCACTACACCTCCAATCTTGGTGTCATCTGCAAACGTACTAACTGTCCTATGTTCATATCGAAGTGATGAAAAGTAGCGGACCCAGCACCAATCCCTGTGGCACTCCATTGGTCACAGGCCTCCAGTCTGCAAAACAGCCCTCCACCACAATCCTCTGTCCTCTACGCTTGAGCCAGTTCTGTAGCCAACTGAGTAATTCTCCCTGTATTCCATGTGATCTAATCTTGCTAACCAGTCTCCATGGGGAGCTATGTCGAATGCCTAACTGAAGTCCATATAGATCACATCCAGCGTTCTGCCGTAATCAATCCTGTCCGTTACTCCTCAACAAAAACAAAATCAAATTAGTGTGACATGATCATCCACGCACACCCCCATTTCACGATGCATATAAAGGGCTTTTGTCCAGATCGTCATTTTCCTGTTCGTCAGATGCTGCCTGACCTGCTGTGCTTTTCCAGTACCACTCTCATCTAGACTCTGATCTCCAGCATCTGCAGTCCTCACTTTGGCTTATCCCTAATCAGTCCTTGCCTTTCCAAATGCATTTTAATCCTGTAGCTCATTATTTCCTCCAACACCATGCCCATCACTGATGTCAGGTTCCCCAATCTATAGTTCTTGGTTTTTTCTTTCCATTTTGTTTAATAGCAAAACTTTAGTCAAACTTATTACTTCCAGCATCTCACCTTTGGCTATTGATGATGACAACATCTCAGCAAGGGACCCAGCAATCACTTCCTTAGCTTCCTACAAATGTATTTAGTCCACTTGATCAGGACCTGTGAGGTCATTCATTTTTACACAGCATGTGGTTCGTGAAGGGAATGCACTTTCTGAGGAAGTGATGGATTGTGGGTGAAGTTATAACATTTAAAGCGCATTTGGTTATGTGCAAGAATAAGAGAACATTTGGACAAATCTGGGCCAAGCGCAGGCAGGTGGGACTGGTATAATTTAGGATTATGGTCAACATGGACTGTATGGGCCGAAAGGCCTGTTTGCAAATACCCTGTATAACTCGATGAGTCTATGTGTGTTTGCATGTCCAAGTATGTGTCTGCATATTTCTGTTCGTGTTTGTCTATTCCTGTGTGTCTATATATGTCTCTGTTAACCTCTGTTTGCATGTTTATCTCTCTGTGCTTGTTACATGTGTTCCTGCATTAATTTGTGGATCTCTGTCTCTGCATCTCTGTGCAATGGGAACTCTTCTTGTCTTAGGTGTAAATCACTGAAACTGGGTCAAAACTACTCTCCCTTCCTCTCCATTTCCCTCTTTTCTAAAAGTGATACAAGCCCACACTCTGCTGGTCTGGTTTAGGTCTTTTCAATCCTTTCTCACATGTAAGGTTACTCGTAAGAGTAAAACATTAAAAATTCCAAGTTACAGGAAGTGCATTAAAATTAATCTCATCGCCATGGAAAGTGGCTCACTCGGAACTGCTTGGCTATAATTGCAATGGAAATATGTTTTAATGTGTAAACTGTGTGTTGTAAATACTACCCAGTGACAAAACATTTCCACATTGCAGAAGGAGCGCAGACATTTCTCCGCACGAACATGTTCCACTCTGCGGGCCTAAGTACAATGACAATCGTCTCCAAACCAACCGAGTGTGTGGATGTGCGTGAGTGTGTGCGCGCGCGTGTATGCACGTGTGTGTGTGTGTTTGGTGCAATCAAAATTCAGGTTTGATTTTGCTGCGAGCTGCTGCCCTCCCTATCTCCCTCTCAGACTGAATCCCTGATCGTTTACACACTTTAGCACCACGATTACGGTGGCGTGGGCGGTGGGGGATCGGGGTGGGGGTGCAACAGAGATTGAAAACAAGATAAATCTTAGCAGCTCTGGAAGCATCTTTGGACAAAAATGGAAGTTGACGTTTTGGATCGAGTGATCCTTACTCAGAACTCATATCGAGGGATTTTACATCACTTTAAACATCACACAGACAGCCAGACCCACCCCACACAGATACACACACGAATACAGACACATAGAAGCACTCTCTATACCTTGACAGTAATATAGACCTTTCGAGTGTGTCAATATTTCACTCGCTCTCTTTGGTGTGTGTCAGCATTTTTGAGTGCAGTGTGACTGTAGGACAATTTCAATATTTGCAGATAACAAACCTGAAAGAATTGTAAATTTGTTGAGGATGTTGTGGAACTCCAACAAGAAAGTTATATGTTGATGTACTGTTCAGGTGTATGGCAGATGAGGATCAATGCAGCACAGTGTGAGGTGATGCGCTTTCGTAGGAAGGACATTGAAAGACAATATAAAACAGGTTGTACCGTTATAAAGGAGGTGCAGGAGCAAAGGGCCAGGGTGTATATGAGAACAGGTTACTGAAGATGTCAGGACAGGTGGGGAAAGCAGTAAATCTCACAGATTAGTTTCAGTATCTGAGCTGTTTACAGCAGGAGATCTTGGAGGGAGTCTTTGTGCTCCTTTCCTGGGATGTGATGGAGACGATGTGTTGTGAGCCCACCCTCCTGCCCACCGAGACCGTGGGGATTCCATTTGTACCAGCTCGATGCAAAAGGGAGATGGCATCAGGACATTGGCTTCTAAGTTGTGCCGGGGGAAACGGAGGTGCCAGTGGGTTTAAAGTGAGAATTGCCCTTCACTGAACATTGCTCCTTACTCGGTTGCTGGGACGTTTCAGAATCTCCACTCGAGGCGTTCCAGTCCTCTTCGACTTGTACCAGGGTCCCCTGAACATGGCGGGGGGGGGGGGGTGGGGGGTTGGGGGGAGGGGGGGGGAACGTGAGGGAACGGATATCGGGCAATCCACCACTCGGCTTGACACTTACTGTCCTATTCCAGGCTGTTACTCCTGGAATGGGAGAAAGGGAGGGACGGAGGGAGGGAGGGTGGGAGTGGGTGGCCCTGCTGTTCGTGTTAGTGTAGGTAGGGGGAGAAATGGTCAGGTTTCTGGAGGGAGTCAGTCCACAGTGCTGTATCCATGCAATGTTATTTGTGTGTGTGTGGTGGGGCGAATAATGGGGGGAGAGAAAGAGAGGGAAGGTACTGCAAGCAGCAGTGAGAGTGGTGGAGCATGAATGTTGTTCTGGGTCGCTGCTGCAACAGATATACAGTGAGTGTGAGGAAGCAGAGGGAATACGGTGACCTTTATCCTTACAGAGCGGGAAAGGTTATTGATGCTTATCCTGTATTGCTCTGTCCCTGTTAGCGTGAAGGGTAAAGCTGATAGGTGTAAGGAATGCTGTAGGAAGGAAGAAATTGAGTGCCTGGTCATGGATAAGAGGGAAGCATATGTCAGGTAGGGAGAGCAGGAGTCAAGGTTTTTTTCAGTACTCATTCACGGGTTGAGGGTATCACTGGTTGGACCTGCATTCATTACCCATACCTAATTGCCCACCGGGCAGTTACGAGTCACATTTCAACTCTCCCTCCCACTCTGCCGAGGACATGGATGTCCTGTGCTTCCTTCACCGCCGCTCCCTCACCACCAGACGCCTGGAGGAAGAAAGCCTCATCTTCCGCCTCGGAACACTTCAACCCCTGGGCATCAATGTGGACTTCAACAGTTTCCTGATTTCCCCTTCCCCCACCTCACCCCAGTTCCAAACTACCAGCTCAGCCCGATCCCCGTGACTTGTCCTGACTTGTCCTACCTGCCTATCTGCTTTTCCACCTATCCACTCCACCCTTCCCCCCGCCCCCGACCTATCACCTTCATCCCCTCCCCCAATTACCTATTGTACTCTATGCTACTTTCTCCCCACTCCCCTCTCCTCTAGCTTATCTCTCCACGCTTCAGGCTCTCTGCCTTTATTCCTGATGAAGGGCTTTTTCCGAAATGTCGATTTTGCTGCTCCTCGGATGCTGCCTGAACTGCTGTGATCTTCCAGCACCACTAATCCAGTTACGAGTCACACACATTGTTGTCGGTCTGGAGTCACATGTAACCCAGGCCTGGTAAGGAGGCAGTTTGCTTCCTTCAAGGCCATCAGCGAACCTGATGGGTTTTCCAAAAATCGAAAAAGATAGATTTTCCAAAAATCGAATGAAGTGACTGTCGAGAAGGGTCTAAAGCCAGTAGGAGTATACATAAGAGGGAAATCCGGAGGCCATAAAATGGACATGAGATAGTTATGGAAAATAGAGTTAAGGAGAATACAAAGGGACTCTACACATACATTAAGGACAAAAGAGTTACTTAGGAGAGTTTTGGGCCACTTAAAGATCAGCACGGTTGCCGATGTGCAAAACCGCAGGAGATGGAGACGATACTGAACAAGCATCGTGTGTCGGTATTGGCTGTGCAGAAGGATATGCAAGCTAAAGGACATTTGGAAATAAACCGTGACATGTTGAAAAGTGCCTGTATTACAGAGAAGGAGATGCTGGAGTTCGTAAACACATAAAGGTGGGAAAATATTCAGGACCTGATCAGATGTACCCGAGACCTCTGTGGGAAGCGAGTGAAGTGATTGCTGGGCCCCTTGCTGAGATATTTGTATCGTCAATTGTCACAGATGAGGTACCGGAAGATAGGAGGCTTGCGAACTTGGTGCGATTATTGTCAACATTTAAGAAGGATGGTAAGGAAAAGCTAGTGAGCCAGACTTCAGTGGAGGGCAAGCTGTTGATAAGGATTATGAGGCACAAGGTTTGCATGGATTTTGAAAAGCAAGGACTGATAAGTGATAGGCCACATGGATCGAAGCATGGAAAGTCGTGTCTCACTAAATTGACTGAGTATGTTTGAAGAAGTGACTAAGGGGATTCATTGAGGCAGAGGTGTATTGTTGGAATGGACTTCAGTAAGGCAGTTTCCAACTTCCTGCATGGTAGATTGGTTGACAAGTTTAGTTCATATGGAATACAGCGAGAACTAGCTATAGGTATACAGAATTAGCCCGAAGGCAGGAGACAGAGGGTGGTGGTGAAGGATTGATTTTCGAACAGGAGGGTTGTTACTATTGGTGTGCTACAAGGGTTAGTGCTGGCTCCATTGCTTTTCACTATTCACATAAATCATTTGGATGTGATCATTAAATCAATAGTTGCTAAGTTTGCAGATGAAACCAAAAATGATGGTGCAGTGGACAGCAAAGAAGGTTTACCTCAGAGTACAATGGAATCTTGATCAGATGGGCAGATGGGCTGCCAATGGGAAGGTGGTTTTTAATCTAGATAAATGGGAAGTGCTGCATTTTGGAAATGCAAATCAGGGCAGGACATGTACACTTCATGCTAACCTCCTGGGGAGTGTTGCTGAACAAGGAGACCTTGGAATGCAGGTTCATAGTTTCTTGAAAGTAGAGTTGCAGTTAGGTAGGATAGTGAAGAGGTCATTTGGTATGCTTGCCTTTATTGGCCAGTGCTTTGACTATATGAATTGGGTGGTCATCTTGCTGCTGTACAGCACATGACTTTGGCCACTTTTGGAGTACTGCATTCAATTCTGGTCTCCTTCCTTTTGGAAATATATTGTGAAACTTGAAGGGAATCACTAAAGATTTACAAGGATGTTGCCAGGATTGGAGCTATAGGGAGAGTGCGAGTAAATTGGGTTCTCACAAACTTTGATGATTGGGTTATTTTATTCCTGTAGCGTGAGGAGCATGTATAGTGTCCATAGCGAAGGTCTTTTTCCCCAAAACAAGAGGGCATGGATTTCTGATGAGAGGGAAAAGATTTTAAAATGACCTAAGGAGCAACTTTTTCCCACAGAGGGTGGTGCATGTGTGGAATGAGCTGCCAGAGGAGGTGGTGGAGGATTTTTACAATTATAACGTCTCAATGATATTTGGATGGGTACATGAAGAGGAAGGGGTACATCGACGTTGGTCAAATGCGATTAGTTTAATTTGGGGTATCCCATCAGCATGGTCGAGTTAGTCTGAAGCGTCTTATTCTGTGCTGTGCATCTCCCTGTGTCTCTGACTCTATCTGACCTTGCACCAATATCATATTAATTCATCATTCCCGGACATGCTAAACTATGTTGCTAGATATGATCGAAATGTCTTCATTGCAGCATTCTGAAACCTGCCAACACATCCTTACATAACACTGGCTCAGAGTCTCTCTCCCTCTGTTTATTTCACAAATCCGTCCCATTTGTTGGTGTTTAAACTGCTTCCCCACCATCTAGTTTTAATTGCCCATTTTCAATGTGAATAACTGTCTTATATCTTTTCCTGCCCTTGAATGTTGCTCACTCAAGAGCATCAGCTTCCAACACTAAGAAGCTTAGAAACAGTGTTCAAAAAAGCATTGCTTGCGTTTTCTTTGACTTCCCAGTGTCCTGCCCTGTGCTCCATGTTGGATAAAGGGGTTTTAACAGTTTTGAGGCACACCTTTGTAACTTGCTCTGTGCCTATTCATTGATCGCCTTTGTTAATCACTCTCTGCTGCTCATGTGCTCAGTAACATCAGGAATCCTCACAACTGTTAGTGATTCAGACCAGGCTTCTCATTTGCCTTTGACTGACATTTGACTTAACTCAAGTTTTTGTACGTTCGGGGATTGTTGTCTGGAGGCTGTGTTTTAAGCTGCTGTGGAAATTCAGGAAGACCAGAGGCTTTGGTGATCCAACTCTGGATGAAGCATGGTGACTGTAGTTACAGTATCTGGATCTGCAACATGACCAACAAATGGAGAAGAGGCTGCAGAGAGGGGAATCTCTGTAAAATTGAATGAGGGAATTACAATCAGATCAGCCATGGTTTTGTAAAATGTTGGAGCAGGATTGAATGGTTCGCCCATGCAGCTTATTCAGATATTTCTGTTAGTACCTAGCCAATTCCTTTTCTCTCCCAGTGTCTCACAGTGGTGGGTAGTGAGTCACCTCCTCCTGTTCCTGGGAAACAGAAATCTGGGCCTCACTATCCTCCAGATTTCCCTGTATCACAGTCTCAAGCAGTTGAGAGACTGCCTCCTGCTCCTCCCTGTTCCTGAGCAGCAGTTTCAATGCTCGGAATGATGACACAAGATTAAGAAAGGACTTGATAACAGGGAATTTCGAACTTGGAGCAGCATTACACAAAGATATCCAGAAACGTCTCCACCAAACATTTTATGCAGCTCGTCTGTTATTTTATTCCTGTCTCCTTTTATAAACAGGGTTCCGACAATACTCCCATATAAAAGGAAGACAGATGAAATAGATTGAAAGATTTATGGTCGATCTCTCAGCAACTCTCATTCATTCCATCCAAACCTAGTAAATGTTCCCTTTTATTGTGTTATGTAAAATGATGTAAGGAACTGGTTAACTGAACCTTTTTGTTTGGTGACTGTGACTAATGTCAGTCTCCATGGATTCTAATGATCCCAGTGGAGAGTTTCCATCTTTTAATGACAAAAGGGCTCGATTCAATACGTTATCCCATAGTATGGGAGGGAGCACCACCGATAGCACTAACAGGTATCGGCTGCTCCAGAGAGAGGGAGAGATCAGAAACTGAGAACATTCGACTGGACAGTTCCAACAGTGGATCAGAATCTGGAAACAATAGACTGGAATGTTCCAACAATGGACATGAGGTTATCCTATTATGTTTAGGATTTTTACTACATATTATTGGTGGCCGTTAACAGCGCGGATCAAATACGCACTTTCCATTATTCAATATTTTTATTATCCTATCCTGGCTATTGTTGGTGTCCCTGGTAAGTTTCACTGTCGATATATTATTTGCATTAACCATGTTTGACTGTATTAATGTTCTTTTCATTTACTCTACTCTGTAAGTCTTCACGCTCCAACACACAACAAACAACAGTGAACTTGTTCATTCTTTCTCTCCTTCTTTAGTTCTGGCACTGGGCCTTGATGGTTGACCTACTCACTTTCAGGTATGAACTAGGATTCATTGCATCACTGCCCTTGCTATTTAAATATTGAGAGCTTGGAGGTCACTGTCTTCTGTTCTGGATGCAAACTCCATTTCCTTCCTCTGACTCCATCTCATCCCTGGCCAATAACTGAGTCTGAAACAGACCAGTCACACTACGGTGATCCCTTTGGCCACAAGCTGATTACTGACACCATATCCTGACCATTCTTAATTTTAACTATTGACAACTGCAGATTATACTTCACTGGTTCATCCCATCTGTTGTTTGAACCTTCAGCTATGATACACAATCTTAATAAAGCCAATAATCTGCTGCTGCTTAACTAAATCTGAGTTGGTATTCCATGGCTTGTATCTAAAGGCAAACCAAAATCCCATCAATCCTGTACGGATTGCTTTATATTGTTGTTGGGTCTGGCTTTACTTTACTTTAATATTCACAAGCACATCGTCACCTCTGTCTATGACACAGTCCTCAGTCTCCCTCTGTTAATGACGCAAAGCTCTGTCAGTTGTTCACATTTAAACAGATTTCCTCTATGTCTATTCTCTCTCAAATAATAATTTTCATATCCACTACCACCAACAATACACACACACACAATTTCTTGCCTTATATTTCGGCAGTGGAGATACAGAGCCATACATTTGTGGAAGACCATTTACCGTCACTTACTGCATGGGTTACAAATTTTCCCGTGCAAGACATTTTTGTAGTGCAAGTATATTAGCAATCTACTGACAAAGGTTTGCAATGGTCCCCATGCTGGGCAGGTAGTCCCGTTTATAGAGTAGTCCACGAGCATGGTGTGCATAGCTCTCCATTCTGGCTGGTCCCTTGTCCCAGTTTATGGTGTCTGGGATGGTTCCGTGAGGCAGATACATAATTTGATGTAACTAACCATTTCAAGTGATCTGGCAATAATTTTATTGAATGCTCTCATTTATGTGATTGGACCCACCATTGTCTCACTTCTCCAGTTACTCCCACTCCCGTCTCCTTATCCATATTTTCACAACATGTTATCAGTTAATTAATTATTTGTTTTTCTGTACCTTTCCCTGGTGTTGTTTTTTGGCTCCCGAGTGTATCGAGTGCTGGCATTGTGAAGCTCAGAAAAAATGCAATGTTATGTGGCAGGCTGTTGCTCCATGTTGGAAAGGGGGTCCAGGAGCTTTGAGACACGTCTTTGAAGCTTGGTCTGTGCATGATCACTGAAAGCCTGTGTTTGTTCCTCTCAGATGATTGTGCGGGCCATAACATAAGGAAACCCGTCGAGAATTATTGTCAAGGTACAGGCCTCTAACTTGGATGGGGTTCTGACTGACTCCTGTTATGGAAAGGTTAGTGGAGGTGATGGGAATGGTTTGCTAGAGGTTGTGCTGTGAGCTGCAAAATACATTCAGGGAGACCTGAGGATTTGCTGAACCAACTCTGGATGGAGCATGGAGACTGTAGTTACAGCATCTGGGTCTGTAACATGAACAACAAATGGAAAAGAGGCTGCAGAGATGGGAAGCTCTGAAATCACACAGTGTGTGGGGGGAAAGGGATTTGCCAAATCTGCCCGTGTTTTAACAAGGAGACACACATCATTTCCCTCTCCCCTTTGAATACACCCATGCAAATTCACCGTCTCCTCCCCGAAAAAAAAACACACTCCCCCTCGCTCACATGCGCACACACTTCCCCTCTCTCTCACACACGCATACCCTCTCTCTCCCTCCCAAAGACACACATTCTCCCCCTCATTCTCTCACAAACACACTCTGTCTCTCTCTCCCTCCCACAGACACTGCACCTTGTTTTCAAACACCCATGCACGTGCACGCAAACACACACACACACACACACACACACACACACATATATACATCTAAACTGTAAGATGAAATTTTCTCAAAAATATTTACAATTTGTAGAGTCAGTCAATGAGATATTTTATGAGTTCCTATTTTGGCAATAAACCCAAACTTCTTCCAGGTGAAGACGCATACAGACTCCAAACAAGATCGCTTGCCTAAAATACGTTGTCTGACTGGAGGGATCACCTCCTTTATATCGATAATACCTGAAGGTATCTCCAGGCAGGACTTGAAAGGAACTCTTGGATTTGCATATTCACCAATGTATACCTGCATCTGTATTCTAAGCAATTAAAGATTTAGCAGCCATCTTAGATATGTTCAAATCATGTGCATGTGTTGTACAACCCTTTCATCTTTTCCTTATAAATTTTGTGCCTCAGGTCTTTTCTCTCTAACACCTGACGAAGGAGCAGGGGAATGAAAGCTTGTGTTTGCAAATAAACCCGTCAGACTATAAATTGGTGCCATGTAATGATTGACCTTACTCAACCCAGTCCAAAGCTAGCACCTCCATATCATGATTTTTATTGGTTCGACAATTTTCTCTCCAAGCAAATAAATTGTTCTAACCCCGTGTGCTCTTGTCTTGCATATTAATCTTTAGTCAAGCATGTTATGCATTGCCTTGTTGAAGTCCAGATATAATACATCTTTCAGATCCCCGTTATTCAACTTGTTTGTCTTACTTTTTTAAAAAATAGAAATATGATTTATCCTTAATAAAATCATGTTGCCTTTAATGGGTTGTGGTTTGACTTTCACAGTCTGCTGTTGTTTATTCCTTAATAACAGATTCGACCAATTTGTCTTCAGTCCCAACCGTTTGCTCATACCTTTCCATTCCCGAGTGAAGTTGGTTATTCGAAGTTCATCCTTTTCCATAACCTCGACAGTCCATTTCAGTTCCCGTGAAATAGGCACGAGGCTGTAAAAGATCTGCTCCAATTGCTGTGTAAGGGGCATGGGTGGCTGATTGGACTCATTCTGTTCCTGCATTACACACATGATGGGCTGAATGTCCTCCTGATGTTCCTACACTATAGTCCCGATGGCTAGCATGTCATGCACCTATACCTGACCAAGCCGCCCAAGATCTCAATGTCCTCCTCCTGTTGCTTAATGACAAGTTTGGGGGCTTATGGAATCTCCCTACTGTTCTGCCACATTTTGAGTGTTGAATTGTGCAGGCAAGTTGTGTTGCCCACAGTGGTAGCTCAGTGGTTAGCACTGCTGTCTCCCAGCACCAGAGATCTGGGTTCAGTTTCAGTCTGGGGTCACTGTTTGTGTGGAGTTTGCACATTCTTCCTGTGCCTGCAAACAATAGCACAGGCTACATAAATCTCTAATTCATTATAAATAAATACTGTAATGAATTAGTAGTATAAATGTCACACTTTAACACGACAGTCACTGACTACAGCCCTGCATCTTTCACCGAGATCTTCACCAGAAAGCACGCGAGCTGACTGACCACATGATGCCTATGCGGAATTCCAGTTCTCTCCAAGATATTCCCCACCCGGTTTGAAATTAATTTCCTTCTAAATGTAGGCTACAAATCCCATATTCAGGGTCAGTTTCAAGGCTTGCAGAGCGGATTATATTCCTGCTTTAGCTGAACACACTGAGGGTGCATTTGGCAGGCAGAGGGATGCTGAGGCTGGGATTTGCTTTTCAGCTGGTGCCAGAGACGGTCTCCCATAAGAGTGAACGGGAGCTCGCTTTATAAAGAAAGGGGCACAATTCACTAATTGTGTTGCAGCGAATTTGCGTTTAATGAACACGCCATATTGGATAACTGCCTGTATATTGAATGGAGGATCAAAATTGATGGACCAAAGGGAATACAGTAGTTCCTATTTTATGTGTTCCGATGTTTAAACATAGTAAAGGATACGAACACTGTGTGGGGAAAACTGAATATAGAAGATTTTCACCATGAAATAGAATGGAGGATGCTCACTGTGTTGAATGACCTACTCATTTCCCGATGTTTCCGTGCTGTCTGTGGGAAAGCTCTGTAAATGTTGCCACCTGCTCTCAGATGTTAGGAAGCAGATCTCTGCAGGGTCAATACGGTAGTATTTGCCGTTCCAATAGTGAGGGTGGAGTCGGGTGATCTGTTTTGTCCTTTAAGTTTGAGAAAATAGAGTGTCTTGCTTGGCTGTTTCAGAGACCAAAGAAGAGTTTATCACATGTCTGTGTGTCTGGAGTCACGTTTAGGCCAGACCAGGAAAGCACGGGAGATTCACTTCCTGAAAGTACATTGGGGAAGGAAATTGGTGGTTACAATCGACATTGGCTTCAAGGTCACTGTTAATGACTCCAGAATTTGCATCTCGATATTTTATAAATTATAACGTTCACCAGCTGCAAGAGCATTAGCCTGGTCTCGATTAGTAATCCAGTGACTTTTCCACAACAGCACCATCTCCACATGGGGACCTATCTGAAACCACACTGAGCTAGTTATTTCTGTGCTGCTTGACAGCTCTGTCAAAAAGAACTCCCACCAATTTGACTATCGCGACGGGACCAAGGGCGTGGTAAATGGTCAGACAGTAGTTATTCCCTTGTTATGGGATTGGACATAGCTGAGTAAATTTCCACATTGCCAGGGAGATGTCAGAGTTGGAGCTGGAATGAAATAGCTTTCCCAGGGACACGGCTTGTTGTACAGCACAAGGCTTCAGTCCTATTGCAGGAATGGTGTCAGGGCCAAATGCCTTTGTCGTATCTATTGTGTTCAGCTGTTTCTCCATGTCACAAACACCAAATAAGATTGCTTAAAGACCGAGATCTGTGATTCTGCGGGCAGCATGGCGAGGGTTTGGTGGATCATCAACTCAACATTCTGGCTGAGGACGGTGCAGATAATACAACCATGTCTTTTACACTGATGTACAGGGCTGTCCTGTGATATAGGATGGCGATATATATGGAGTCCTCTCCTCCAGTGAGTTGTTTAACAGTCCATCGACATTTATGTCTGGATGTGGCAGCACTGCAGAACTTCGATCTGATCTGTTCGTCTTGGGATCATTTCGCCCTCTGTATCAGATGTTAGTCCTGCTGTTTCGAATGTAACCAGTCAAGTGCGGTAGCTTTAATGGATTGTCATCAGGTTTAGGTACACATGGTTCTGACCCTATCATGTTCACCCGCACTCATCACTGAACCATAGATCAGCTTGATGGTAATGTTATGATGAGGGATTATCCTGGGGAAAATGTTACAGATTATAGTTGAATACAATTCTGCTGCTGCTGTGATTCTACCGCACCACATGAATGCCCAGTTTGAGCTCCAATATGTTCAATTCAATTCTCCTGACTGTCCCCCAGTTCACACCCAGACCCATTCATCCATCAGTCTTGTACTAGTGTCTTAGCCTGGTTTCTGATGTGGTAACACTTCCATTTTCCTATTCTCATTGTGCTGAGGGTCTCTCCCTGGTTTCACGCCTCCAATTTGTTACTTTACTCAAACCCCTTAACATATGCATCTGAATCTTTTCCATTCCCCCAATGCCATCTTCTGTGTTTGATGTGAATGTGTTCCCCTCTGTTTCTCTCGCTGACCAAGATTAAGAGCTCTGCAGTGTCAGATATGCGAGCCCTATGCAGTTTCAGATCAATGAATTTGTGCACCTTGCATTATCGGTAACATCCCAGTGCATTCCGTGTTAGGCCAAGCGTTTGAGCAGCTTTAACACACGTCTATGGAACTTGTTCAAAACCAGAAATTGCTGACGAAACTCAGCAGGTCTGGCAGCATCTTGTCGAGTGAAAGCAGAGTTAATCTTTCAGGACCAGTGACCCTTCTACAAAGCTCCCATTTTCTCCACCAATTTTTGCATTTTCATTTCCAGTATCCATAGTAATTTGTTTTACTGAAAACTTGTTCTGAGCTTAGTCATTTCTAGAGAAACTCAACAGGTCTGGCATCATCTGCAGAGACAGAGAAACAGAGTTAGCCTTTCAAGTCCAGTATGACACTTCTTCAGAACTGAAAAGGATTGGAAAATGAGCTTTATAATCCCTTGACAGATGTGGGGAGTGGATTGACGGGTAAATGAGATCGTGGCAAAAGATAAACATGCTTTTAGTCGTGGTGAACAAGAAGATCATGTGAAATAGCTTTAAATTAAGATGTGAATAGGGAAAAGAGGTTCTCTCTATTGAGTGAACGATAAAGAAGATACAACCACACAAGGTCATAGGGAGGCCAGGCGGGAGATTGTACGGAAATTGGAGAACAGTTATAATGGGGTCAGACTGTGAAATTGTGAAATTGTACATTAACTCCTAAAGGCTGTAACGTACGAAAGTGTAAAGTGAGTTGTTACTCGAGCTTGGGTTGTGCTGCCTTGGCACATTGCAGCAACCCAGGGCTGAAATGTTAGCATGAGAGCAAGGTAAGTTATTGAAATGGGAAGGAATGAGAAGGTCAGGGTTATTTCTACAGACAGAGTGGGTGTGTTCCTCAAAGCAATCTCTATTTGGTCTCGCCAATATAAAGAGACTGCATTATGAGCAGCAATGACAGGAGATCAGATTGAAAGGTTAGAAGTGAAATGCTGCTTCACCTGGAAGCTATGTTTGGGGCATTGGACAGTGAGGAGGGAAGAGATGAATGGATAAGTGTTGCAGCTTCTGTAATTGCATAGGATGGTGCAATGAGGGAGTGAGGAAACGTTCGGGGTGATGGACGGTGACACAGAGGGAACGGGCGCTGTGAAATACTGACAGTGGGCGGGAGGGGAAGATGTGTTTGATGATGCTGTCCTGCTGGAGACGGTGGAAATGGCGTAAGATGAATATGTGAATGTGGATTTTCGTGCAGGAGGAAGTGTGGACAAGGAGGAATCTATCATTGTTCTGGGATTGGTGGGGACGGGTTGAGGGCAACACCTTGGAAGTTAGGACAGTCATAGCTGAAGGCCCTGTCCACCAGAGTTCGGGGATTTCTGGTTTGATGGAAAAGGAGATCACGTTAGACGCAGCTCACAGGAATGTGGCATCGTCAAACAGAAACAACAGAGATATAGAAACTTGGAGAATGGAGGCAGCCTCCGCAGATCTTGTGTTCAGCCACAGCCAGAAGATCGCCCTGAATGATTGAAAAGAACCAGGCATCTAATTTGAGGATTTCTGCCTCACGTCTGGTCTGAAGCGGAATGTGAAAATATACCCAGAGGAAGACAGTGAGTATACGTGAGCAGAAATTCAAACAGTTATCCCAAACCGCTCAATAAGTTTTGTTTCTGTTCAAAAAGAAAAACTCGATAAGAAGATGAACCACCCATGGTTGACAAAGGCTCTCAAGGGTATAACTGATGAGCATTAGTGGAGGGCCAGATTTAGGATGTTTATTGCAGGGACAAGAAGCAGATGCTAGGCATGAATTTCAGCTGTGCTTCCTGAATTCCACACAGAAACTACTGCCATTGCTGCTCCATCCTCTTCCCTGCTCGTGTCCCTTTCGTGATTCCAGGTTCTCCCTCTCAAATTACAGAGTGCATTCTCTTACATTATGGTCCCTCCCCACTTCACCTGAAACTCTAATCAAGTCTACATACTCTGCAGTAGCATCAAGCTGCGTTTAGTGCTGCCACTTTGCCTTTGGTCTCAATGTGGCTCGGCCTCTCCATTCATGCTGTTTTCCACCTCCCACACATCTCACTCTGGAAAGTTTCCTTCTTTGAGTAAACCTTATTGAAAACACCTCTCCCCCTTTGCACTGAATTCACGCTGCAGTCCAAATTTCAAAAGGTAATCAGCCTTCATATCACTCTGCTAAAGGCAACTGCACGCTGACCGTGTGGTACAAGAATTCCCCTTCTTATATGGTTCAGGCCTGTGATGCGCTTTCACTGTAGAGATCATCACCTCATTTAGACAAAGCAATTCAGGTGTTTGACCTCTTATTGGTACTCGTAAGAGTTTCCTGCTGCCTTAGTATTATAACATGGAGAAAAAACAAATCACAGTGTGAAGTTTGGGCTGAATGTTATTTACTTGTCATTTGAATACTGTTTCAAATTTGCAATGCTTTATCTGTAAATGCTTGTTCATAAAGTTAGTGTCAAATAGCGTGTAGGAGGTTGAGGGGTGACATTGTAGAAGTTTATAAAATCATGAGAGGTATGAATAGAGTGAATAGCCAAGGTCTTTTCCCGGGGACGGGGGAGTTCAACCATAGAAGGCAGAGGTTTAAGATGAAAGAGGGAACATTTGAAATGGACGAAGGGTCAATGTTTTCACACAGAGGGTGATGTGTGTATATGGAATGAGCTGTCGTAGGAAGAGTGGGAGTTGCAAGCTCAGCTTCAACATTTAAAACTCAGTAGGACAAACATATGTATGGGAAACGTTTAGAGAAATATGGACAAAATGCAATCAGATGAGACTCGTTTAGTTTGGAAAACCTGGCCAGCATGGACAAGTTGGACCAAAGGATCTGTTTGTGCGCGATATGACTGTATCAATCTAGAAAGCGAGGAAAAGGGGAGAAAAGACATGATAGACAATAGACAATAGACAATAGATGCAGGAGTAGGCCATTCAGCCCTTCGAGCCTGCACCGCCATTCAATATGATCATGGCTGATCATTCCTAATCAGTACCCGGTTCCAGCCTTATCTCCATACCCCTTGACTCCACTATCTTTAAGAGCTCTATCCAATTCTTTCTTAAATGAACTCAGAGACTGGGCCTCCACTGCCCTCTGGGGCAGAGCATTCCACACAGCCACCACTCTCTGGGTGAAGTAGTTTCTCCTCATCTCTGTCCTAAATGGTCTACCCCGTATTTTTAAGTTGTGTCCTCTGGTTCAACACTCCCCCATCAACGGAAATATGTTTCCTCCTGCCAGACTGTCCAGTCCTTTCATAATCCTATACGTTTCAATCAGATCCCCTCTCAGTCTTCTAAACTCAAGGGAAGACAAGCCCAGTCGCTTCAGTCTTTCCGTGTAAGGCAATCCTGCCATTCCAGGAATTGACCTCGTGAACCTACGCTGCACTCCCTCAATAGCCAGAATGTCTTTACTCAAATTTAGAGACAAGAACTGTACACAGTACTCCAGGTGTGGTCTCACCAGGGCCCTGTACAGCTGCAGAAGCACCTCTTTGCTTCTATACTCAATCCCTCTTGTTATGAAGGCCAGCATACCATTAGCCTTCTTCACGACCTGCTGTTCCTCCTTGCTTGCCTTCATTGACTGGTGGACAAGAACACCCAGATCTCTCTGAACAGCCCCTTTACCTAATTTGATACCATTGAGGTAGTAACTTGGCAAGAAATACAAAAACAAGCAGCAAGAACTTTTCTGAGCATATAAAAAAAGTTCAGGATGAGTGTTATCTTAGGTGTAATTAGTTAGGAAAGGATACTGAGGATAATTGGAGGATGTGACTGAAGCATTGGCTCCAAGGAGCAGACAGATAATTTACACCCATGTTTTGCATCATTCCTCACAGGGGAAGGTACAGTAAGTTTTTCAATGATGTAAACAAAATGGTAATAGGAGGGAAGTTCTTGAACCGTCTCTAACAAAAGGAACAAGGAGTTTTCTAACAGATAAGAGTAAGAGTAAACAGGCCAGCAGTAATTCACAGCTGGTTTTAAAAGAAGTGGTCACAGTCTTGGGATCATGGCGCCCTCTCTATCAGATGTTAGTTCTGATGTTTGTTAATGTAAGCAGTAAGTGCGGTAGCTTGAATGGGTTGTCATCAGGTTTAGGTACAGACGGATCTGACCGTGGCATGTTCACCCACACTCATCACTGAAGCGAAGATCGGTTTTATGGTAATGGTAGAATGAGAGATTATGTTGTGGTTGAATATAATTCTACTGCTGCTGCTGCTGCTACTACAGCTGCTGTGATTTACAACATCACATGAATGCCCAGTTTGAGCTGCAATATCTGCAATACAATTCTGCTGCCTGTCCTCATTCGCACGGGGTCCAGGTCACCCTTCTCCCCCGTACACAGTGCCCTATCCCGCTTTCTGATTTGGGACAAATTTCTTTTTTTTAAATTCTCGTCCTGTTTGGGTATCTTCCTGATACCATACCTCCAATTTGTCGCATTCCTCAAAAGCATTTAAGGTTTTCACCTGAATCTCTTCCCCTCCGGTAATGCCATCTTCTTTTTAAAGCGACTGTGTTTCCCTGTTTCTCTCCATGACCATGATTAAGATCTCTGTTGTGTTGGTGATGACAGCCTGATGTGGTTTCAGAGCAAATGAATTTGTATACCTTGCATTATCATTCACTTCTCGGTGTATGGCGCTCCATGTTGGACAGGGCGTGTGAGCAGCTTTAATACACATGTTTGAAACTTGTTCAAAACCAGAAATTGCTGAAGACACTGACAAGTCTGACAGCATCTGTGGAGTGAAAGCAGAGTTAATCTTTCGGGTTCTGTGACTGTTCCTCAAAGCATCCAGTAAGTCCAACAATTTTTGTTTTTGTTTCAGATTTCCTGTATCCAAAGATCTTTGCTATATTGAAAATGTATTCTGTAACTTTTCATTTTTGAAGGAACTCAGGGGTCTGGCAACATCTGCAGAGACAGAGAAACAATGTTAATGTTTCAAGTCCAGTTCAAATCTTTTTCAGACGTGTAAAGGATAGAAAAGTGAGCATTTTAGTATCTTGGCAGAGGTGGGAAAGAGTGTTTGGAGGTCCAGTGTGAAAGACAGATGGGCTTTAAATTATGGTGAAAGAGACACATATATAATGGGTGTAAATAAATGTGTAAATATTAGAAATTGGCTTTCTCTGTTGAATGGAACAAAACAAGACACTAACTTAGGGACCCCACGCGGGAGAGTGTACGGAAAATGGAGAACAGCCATCGTGGGTTCAGGCTGTGAATTTATGGAATTGAATATTAACTCCTACAGACTGTAACGTACCAAAGTGTAAAGTGAGGTGTTACTCGAGCTTGGGTTGCACTTCAATGGAACATTGCAGCAACCTGCATTTTCTTAGATTCACTACAGTGTGGAAACAGGCCCTTCAGCCCAACAGGTTTATACTGACCCTCCAAAGAGTATGCAAACCAATCCCATTCTCTACGCTAACAGTGTACCTAGACCCTTGACTATTGCACCTAATATCAACATCCCTGAACACAATCGGCAATTTAGCATGACCAGTTCACCTAACCTGCACAACTTTGCACTGTGGCAGGAAACTAGAACACCCAGAGCAAATCGAACCCAGTTCCTTAATGCTAAGAGGCAGCAGTGCAAACCACTGAGACACCATGCCATCCAGGACCGAAATATTATAAGGCCACAACTCTATACGAGCAGAAATGAAACCATTCGGACCATCAAGTCTGCTCCGCCATTCGATCACGAATTATAGATTTTCAACCCCATTTCCCTCTTCCTGTCAGTTATTTTTGATCCCCTTGTCAAGCAAGAACTTATCTGAGTCTGTTTTAAGTACACAAAATAGAACATAGAGCATAGAAAAGTACAGCATAGAACAGGCCCTTTGGGCCACGATGTTGTCCCAAGATTTAATCCTAATGTAAAATGTAGTAATTTAACCTACGCACCCCTCAACTCACTGCTATCCATGTGCATGTCCAGGAGTCGCTGAAATGTTCCCAATGACTTTGCTTCCACCATCAGAGCTGACAATGCATTCCATGCATTCATAACTCTCTGTGTAAAGAACCTACCTCTGACGTCTCCCTTTTTTCTTCCTCCTAATATCTTCAAACTATGACTTCTCGTACTAGTCAATCCTACCCTGGGGAAAGGTCTCTGGCTATTGACTCTCTCCATTCCTCTCATTATTTTGTACACCTCGATCAGATCTCCTCTGTCCTCCTTGTCTCCAGAGAGAAAGGTTAAAGCTTGTTCAACCTTTCTTCATAAAGCAAGCCCTCAGTCCAGGCAGCATCCTGGTAAACCTTCTTTGCACCCTCTTCAAAGCCTCTGTATCTTTCCTATAGTATGGGGTCCACAAGTGGGCATGATATTCCAAGTGTGGTCTCACCAGGGACATGTAGAACTGCAGCAAAACCTCACTGCTCTTAAACTGTATCCCTCTGTTAATGAAAGCCAAAACACCATATGCTTTCTTGACACCCTATCCACTTGGGTGGCAAATTTGAGGGATCTATGCACTTGCGCACACAGATCCCTCTGTTCCTCCACACGGCCAAGAATCCTATATTTAATGCTATATTCAGGATTCGAATTTGACCTTCCAAAATGCATCACTTCTAATTTACCCAGGTTGAACTCCTCTGCCATTTCTCAGCCCAGCTCTGCATCCTGTCTATGTCGCGCTGCAGCCTACAGTCGCCCTCTATACTATCGACGACACCTCCAACCTTTGTGTCATTGACAAATTTACTAATCCACCCCACAACCACATCATCCAAGTCATTTATAAAAACTACAAAGAGCAGAGGCCCAAGGACATAGCCCTGTGGGATTCCTCTCAACACTGTCCTCCAAGCAGAATACTTTCCATCTTCAACCACTGTCTGCCTCTGCCAGCCAGTCAATTCTGAATACAGATAGCCAAATCTCCCTGTATCCCATTCTTCCTGACTTTATGAATGAACCTTCCATGGGGAACCCTATCAAATGCCTTGCTAAAGTTCACATGCACCACGACCACTGCTCGACCGTCGTTGACCTGTCTTGACACCTCCTCAAAGAAATCAATAAAATTTGTGAGGAATGACCGGTCCCTCACAAAACCATGCTGACAGATTTAATCACACAATGCTTTGCCAAATAGTCATCAATCAAATCCCTCAGTATTTTTTCCAAACGTTGCTGACCACAGACGTAAGACTGACAGATCTCTAATTGCCAGGGATTTCCCTTTTACCCTTCTTGAAATAAGGAACAACATTCGCCTCCTTCCAATCCTCCGGTACGACTCCTGTGGGGAATGAGGAGGCAAATATCCTCACCAGCAGCTTAGCAACCCCCTTTCTCGCTTCCTGGAGCAGTCTAGGATAAATCTGGTCCTGGGGACGTATCCATCTTAAAGTTTTCCAAAATTGCTAGCACATCAACTTCATCAATCTTGACCTGGTCAAGACTGATCTAGCCCAGCTCCTCTAAGTTTTCATTTACAACAAATTCCCTTTGCTTGGTGAAAATCGAAGCAAAAAATTCATTTCGGGCTTCCCCGATCTGCTCAGACTCCACGCATACGTTCTCTACACTATCCCTGATCGGCCCTACCTACTCGCTGATTATTCTCTTATTCCTCATGTATGAGAAAAATGCCATTGGATTCTCCCTAATCCTTCTTGCCAAGCCTTTTTCGTGCCGCACCATGGCTCGCCTTAGTCCATTTCTGACCTCCTTTCTAGCGAGCCTGTAATCCTCTAAAGCTGTGCGAGATACTTGCTTCCCCCATCTTCCGTAAGCTGCCTGCTTCCTTTTGACGAGACTTTCCTCTGTTCTCGTCATCCAAGGTTCCTTAATCTTATCCCTTCTTACCTGTTTCAGAGGAACAAATTTATGTATCACTCGCAACAACTGCTCCTTAAACAGTCTCCACATCTCTGCTGTGCCCTTTCTGTGGAACAATTGCTCCCAGTCTGTACTTCCCAACTCCTGTCTGACAGCATCATAATTTCCTTTGTCCTCATTAAATATCTTCCTTCGGAAACTGCTCCTTTCACTCTCCCAGACTAGGCTACATGTGAGGCATTTGTAATCACTTTCACCAAAGTGCTCTTCCACCGTGAGTTCTGATACCTATCCTGGCTCGTTGCCGAGCACCAAATCCAAAATGGCCTCTCCCCTCGTCGGTCTGTCTCCATACTGAGCAAGGAAACCCTCTTGTACACACCTGACAAAAATGGCTTCATCCACACCATCTGCACCTTAGGAGGTTCCAGTTGATGTTGGAAAAGTTGAAATCACCCATAACAATAATCCTGCTACTATTGCATTTTTCCAGAATCTGCCCGCCTATGAGATCTTCAATCTCTCCACTGCTATTACGTTGCCTATAGGAAACCCACAAATGCGGTGACTGTTCCCTTGCTGTTCCTAACTTCCACCCATACTGACTGAGTAGACAAATCTTCCTCAACAACCTTCATTTCTGTAGCTGTGACGCACTCTCTGATAAACAATGCTATACCGTCTCCTCATTTACCACCCACCCTGTTCTTTTTTAGATTAGATTACTTATAGTGTGGAAACAGGCCTTCAGCCCAACAGTGGGAATTGAACCCGGTTTTCTGGCGCTGTGAGGCAGCAGTACTAACCACTGCACCGACCGTGCCACCCCTAAAGATTTTTAAACTTTCTAAACCCTGGAACATCAAGCAACCATCCCTGTCCCTGTGAAACCTACGTCTCCGATATGGCCACGACTTCGTTGCCCCAAGTACTGATCCATGCTCTAATTTCAGACTCTTATTTCGGACATTCCTTGCATTAAAGCAGACGCACTTTTCCTGATCCCTTTGTTTCATCGCGTGAGAAACCTTCCAGAGAGGTTCAATGTACCCTGTCACTGTCCCGTCTGCAACTAACCCCGTCTCTGACATGTGGTCTGATTCCTACCCCCCTGCCAAACTAGATTAAACCCGCCAGAATCACACAAGCAAACCTCCCAAACAGGCCATCTGTGCCCCTCCAGTTCAGGTGCAACCCGTCCTTCATGTACAGGTCCCACCTTACCCAGAATGTATCCCGATGCCGAGGTTTCTGAAGCACTCCCTCCTGCACCAACCTCGCAGTCACGTGTAAAGCTGCATTCGCTGACTCATCCTCATCTCACTAGCTCGTGGCACTGGTAGCAAACCTGAGATCACTACTCTACTCGTCCTGCTCTTCAGCTTCCAAACTAACTCTCTGAGGTCACTTTTCAGATCCTCAGTCCCTTTCCTGGCTATGTCGTTGGTGCCAAATAAACTGGTTTCCACAGCCTTCTGTGATAAGAAATTCCACAATTTCACCAGTCTCTGGCTAAAGACATTTCATCTTATCTTCATTCTAATGGATATTCCCTTTGCTCTAAGCCTGAGCCCTCCTGCCAGTGCAAACGTCCTCCTAATTTTGTCTGTATCCAGGTAATTCAGTATTCTGTAAGTTTCAACTGGATCCCCCCTCATCCTTCTAATCTCCATCGAGTATAAACCCTGTGTTCCCCAACGTTCCTCATGTGTTAAGCTTTTCATTTCTGGTGAACCTTCTCTTGACACACACCAAGGCTAATACATCCTTCCTGAGGTATGAGGCACAAAATACTGGAAATGTTGTCTAACCAGAGCCTTAGAAAGCCTCAGAATCCCCACCATTATATCCTACTCCTCTCGAGATGAACGACAATTTTGTGTCGGCCTTCTTAAATGACTCAACCTGCAAGTTTATCTGAGGCGAATCCTGGGCTTGGAATCCAAGTCCCTTTGTTACTCAGATTTCTGACTTTTTTTTTCCATTTAGTAAATTGTCCATGCCTGTATTCTTCATACCAAACTGCATGACCTCACACTCTCCCACATTG
>NW_027311463.1:0-27281 GCF_047496795.1 Chiloscyllium punctatum | reverse complement strand
CCGCCTCTCTCTGACTCCCTCTCTCTCCCACCAGACTCTTTCTCTGTCCCCCTCCTGCTCTCTGTCCCGCGCTCTCTCCCACCCGCCTCTCTCTGACCCACTCACTCTGTCCCCCTCTCTCTCTGCCCCTCACTCTGTCCCCCTCTCTCTGACCCCCTCTCTCTGTCCCCCTCTATCTGCCCTCTCTCTGTCCCCTCTCTCTGTCCCTATCTCCGCCCCCCTCTCTGCCCCTCTCTCTCTCTGTCCCCCCCCTCTCTGTCCCCCCTCTCTGTCCCCCACCACCCTCTGACCCACTCTCTCACCCCCACTCTGTACCCCTCTCTCTGTCCCCCACCCTCTGGCCCCAATCTCTGTCCCCCCTCTCTGTCCCCCTCTATCTCCCCCTCTCTCTGGCCCCCTCTACCTCCCCCTCTGACACTGCCTCTCTCTGACCCCCTCTCTCTCTGTCGCCCTCTCTGTGCCCCCCCTCTATCTTTATCCCCTCTCTCTCTGTCCCCCTCTATCTGACCCACTCTCTCTGTCGCCTTCTCTCTGTCGCCCTCTCTCTGTCCCCACTCTATGACTCCCTCTCTCCCACCCACCTCCCTCTATCCCCCCTCTCTGTCCCCCCTCTCTCTCTCCCCTCTCTCTCTGTCCCGCTGTCCCTCCCACCCGCCTCTCTCTGACTCCTCCACCTCACACTCACCTCTCTCTCTACCCTCCTCTCCCTGTCTCCTCTCTCTGTCTCCTCTCTCTGTCTCCTCTCTCTATCCCCCCTCTCTCTGTCCCCCCCTCTCTCTGTCCCCCCTCTCTCTGCCCCCCTCTCTCTCTGTCCCCCTCTCTCTCTGTCCCCCCTCTCTCTGACCCCCTCTCTCTCTGTCCCCCCTCTCTCTCTGTCGCCCTTCTCTCTCTGTCCCCCCGTCTCTGTCCCAATCTCTCTGTCCCCCATCTCTCTGTCCCCCGTCCCTCTGTCCCCCTCTCTCTGACCCCCTCTCTCTCTGTCCCCCCTCTCTCTCTGTCGCCCCTCTCTCTCTGTCCCCCCGTCTCTGTCCCCATCTCTCTGTCCCCCATCTCTCTGTCCCCCATCTCTCTGTCCCCGTCCCTCTATCCCCCCTCTCTGTCCCCCCCTCTCTCTCTCCCCCTCTCTCTCTGTCCCGCTCTCCCTCCCACCCGCCTCTCTCTGACTCCTCCGCCTCACACTCACCTCTCTCTCTACCCTCCTCTCCCTGTCTCCTCTCTCTGTCTCCTCTCTCTGTCTCCTCTCTCTATCCCCCTCTCTCTGTCCCCCTCTCTCTGTCCCCCTCTCTCTGTCCCCCCTCTCTCTCTGTCCCCCTCTCTCTGTCCCCCGTCTCTCTGTCCCCCTCTCTCTTTCGCCCTCTCTCTGTTGCCCTCTCTCTGTCCCACTCACTCAGACCCCCTCTGTCTGGCCCACTCTCTGACCCCTCTCTCTCCCACCCGTCTCCCTCTATCCCCCCTCTTTGTCCCCTTCTCTCTCTGTCCCCCTCTCTCTCCCACCCGTCTCCCTCTATCCCCCCTCTTTGTCCCCCTCTCTCTCTGTCCCCCTCTCTCTCTGACGCCATCTCCCTGTCCCCCTCAATCCCCCCGTCTCTCTGTTCCACTCCTCTCTGTTCCCTCTCTCTGTCCCCCTCTCTCTGTCCCTCTCTCTCTGTCCCCCCTCTCTCTCTGTCCCCCTCTCTCTGTCCCCGTCTCTCTGTCCCCCTCTCTCTGTCCCCCCTCAGTCTCCCCGCGCTCTGTCCCCCCTCCTTCGCCCTCTCTCTGCACCCTCCCTCTCTGCCCCCCACCCTCTCTGTCCCCTCTATTTCTGTGCCCCACTCTCTCCATCCCCCCACTCTCTGACCCCCTCTCTCATCCCCACTCTGTAAACATCTCTCTGTCCCACTCTCTCTGTCCCACTCTCTCTGTCCCCCTCTCTCTGTCCCCCCTCTCTCTGTCCCCCTCTCTCTGTCCCCCCTCTCTCTGTCCCCCTCTCTCTCTGTCCCCCTCTCTCTGTCCCCTCTCCTCTGTCCCCCTCTCTCTGTCCCCCTCTCTCTGTCCGCCTCTCTCTCTGTCCCCCCTCTCTCTGTCCCCCTCTCTCTATCCCCCTCTCTCTGTCCCCCTCTCTCTGTCCCCCTCTCTCTGTCCCTCTCTCTCTGTCCCCCTCTCTCTCTGTCCCCCCTCTCTCTGTCCCCGTCTCTCTGTCCCCCTCTCTCTGTCCCCTCTCTCTCTCTCTGTCCCCCTCTCTCTGTCCCCCTCTCTCTGTCCCCCCTCTCTCTCTGTCCCCCTCTCTCTGACCCCCTCTCTGTCCCCCTCTCTCTGTCCCCGTCTCTCTGTCCCCCTCTCTCTGTGCCCCTCTCTCTCTGTCCCCCCCTCTCTCTGTCCCCCTCTCTCTCTGTCCCCTCTCTCTGTCCCCGTCTCTCTGTCCCCCTCTCTCTCTGTCCCCCTCTCTCTGTCCCCGTCTCTCTGTCCCCCCTCTCTCTGTCCCCCTCAGTCTCCCCCGCTCTCTGTCCCCCCTCTCTTCGCCCTCTCTCTGCCCCCTCCCTCTCTGCCCCCACCCTCTCTGTCCCCTCTATCTCTGTGCCCCACTCTCTCCTTCCCCCCACTCTCTGACCCCCTCTCTCACCCCCATTCTGTAACCATCTCTCTGTCACCACTCTCTCTGTCCCCCTCTCTCTTTCCCCCTCTCTCTGTGCCTTCTCTCTCTGTCCCCCTCTCTCTGTCCTCCTCTATCTCTGTCACCCTCTCTCTGTCCCTCTCTCTCTGTCCACCTCTCTCTGTCCCCCTCTCTCTGACCCCCTCTCTGCTCCTCTCTCTCTCACCCGCCTCCCTCTATCACCCCTCTTTGTCCCCCTCTCTCTCTCCCCCTCTATCACTGTCCTGCACTCCCTCCCACCCGCCTCTCTCTGACCCCCTCTCTCTCGCACACGCCTCTCTCTCTGTCCCCCTCTCTCTGTCCC
Organism: Chiloscyllium punctatum; assembly: GCF_047496795.1. Taxonomy (NCBI): domain Eukaryota; kingdom Metazoa; phylum Chordata; class Chondrichthyes; order Orectolobiformes; family Hemiscylliidae; genus Chiloscyllium; species Chiloscyllium punctatum. The sequence goes on along the minus strand of NW_027311463.1, from coordinate 24,348 downwards.
CCCCCTCTGTCCCGCGCTCTATCCCACCCGCCTCTCTCTGTCCCCCTCTCTCTGTCCCCCTCTCTCTGTCGCCCTCCCTCTGCACCCTCTCTCTGACCCCCTCTCTCTGACCCCCTCAGTCTGACCCACTCTCTGTCCCCCACCCGCCTCTCTCTGTCCCCCTCTCTCTGTCCCCCCTCTCTCTGTCCCCCTCTCTCTGTCGCCCTCCCTCTGCACCCTCTCTCTGACCCCCTCTCTCTGACCCCCTCTGTCTGACCCTCTCTCTGTCCCCCTCTCTCTGTCCCTCTCTCTCTGTCCTTCTCTCTCTGTCGCCCTCCCTCTGTCCCCCTCTCTCTGTCCCCCTCTCTCTGTCGCCCTCCCTCTGCACCCTCTCTCTGACCCCCTCTCTCTGACCCCCTCAGTCTGACCCACTCTCTGTCCCCCACCCGCCTCTCTCTGTCCCCCTCTCTCTGTCCCCCTCTCTCTGTCGCCCTCCCTCTGCACCCTCTCTCTGACCCCCTCTCTCTGACCCCCTCTGTCTGACCCTCTCTCTGTCCCTCTCTCTCTGTCCCCCTCTCTCTGTCCTTCTCTCTCTGTCGCCCTCCCTCTGCCCCCTCTCTCTGTCCCCCTCTCTCTCTGTCCCCCTCCCTCTATCCCCCCTGTCTGTCCCCCCTCTCTCTCTGTCCCCTCTCTCTCTGTCCCCCTCTCTCTCTGTCCCCCCTCTCTCTGTCCCCCTCTCTCTCTGTCCCCCTCTCTCTCTGTCCCCCCTCACTCTGTCCCCCTCTCTCTCTCTGTCCCCCTCTCTCTCTGTCACCTCACTCTCTGTCCCCAACTCTCTCCATCCCCCCAATCTCTGACCCCCTCTCTCACCTCCACTTTATACCCCTCACTCTGTCCCCCTCTCTCTCTCTGACCCCTCTCTCTCTGTCACCTCTCTCTCTGTCCCCAACACTCTCCATCCCCGCAATCTCTGACCCCCTCTCTCACCTCCACTTTATACCCCTCACTCTGTCCCCCTCTCTGTCCTCCTCTCTCTGACCCCCTCAACCTCCGACATTTTCTGTCCCCCTCTCGCTCTGTCCCCTCGCTCTGTCCCCCTCTCTCTGTCCTCCCTCTCTCTCTCTGTCCCGCGCTCTCTCCCACCCGCCTCTCTCTGTCCCCCTCTCTCTGTCCCCCCACTCTCTCCATCCCGCCACTGTCTGAACTCCTCTCTCACCCCCACTCTGTACTCCTCCTCTCTGTCCCCCACTCTCTGTCCCCCACTCTCTGCCCCCTCTCTCTGTCCCCCTCTCTCTGTCCCCCCCTCTCTCTGTCCCCCCTCTCTCTGTCCCCCCTCTCTCTGTCCCCCCCCCTCTCTCTCTGTCCCCCTCTATCTCGCCCTCTCTCTGTCCCCCTGTCTCTGCCTCCCTCCCTCTGCCCCTCTCTCTATCCCCCCACTCTCTGTCCCCCTCTCTCTGTCCCCCCCTCTCTCTGTCCCCCCTCTCTCTGTCCCCCCCTCTCTCTCTCTGTCCCCCTCTATCTCGCCCTCTCTCTGTCCCCCTGTCTCTGCCTCCCTCCCTCTGCCCCCTCTCTCTATCCCCCCACTCTCTGTCCCCCTCTCTCTGTCCCCCCTCTCTCTGTCCCCCTCTCTCTTTCCCCCTCTCTCTCTCTGTTCCCCCTCTCTCTCTGTTCCCTCTCTCTCTGTCCCCCACTCTCTCCATCCCCCACTCTCTGACCTCCTCTCTCACCCCCACTCTGTACCCCTCTCTCTGTCCCCCACTCTCTGCCCCCCTCTCTGTCCCCCACTCTATCACCCCTCTCTCTCACCCCCTCTACCTGCGAATTTTTCTGTACCCCTCTCTGTGATCCCCTCTACCTCCCCCTCTCTCTGTCCCCCCTCTCTGTCACCCTGTCTCTGTCCCCTCTCTCTCTCTATTCCCCTCTCACTCTCTATCACCCCTCTCTCTCACCCCCTCTAACCTGCGAATTTTTCTGTACCCCTCTCTGTGATCCCTCTACCTCCCCCTCTCTCTGTCCCCCCTCTCTCTGTCACCCTGTCTCTGTCCCCCCTCTCTCTCTCTATTCCCCTCTCACTCTCTGTCGCCCTCTCTCTATCCCCCCACTCTCTGTCCCCCCTCTCTCTGTCCCCCCCTCTCTGTCCCCTCTCTCTCTTTCCCCCTCTCTCTCTGTTCCCTCTCTCTCTGTCCCCTCACTCTCTCCAACTCTCTCTACCCCTCTCTCTCTCTGTCCCCCGTATCTCCCCACTCCCTGTCCCCCTCTCTCTGTTGCCCTCTTCTCTGACCCGCTCTCTCTGTCCCCTCTCCCTACCCCCTCTCTCTCTGTCCCCTCCTCTCTGCCCCCTCTCTCTCTGCCCCCCCTCTCTCTGTCCCCCTCTCTCTCTGTCCCTCTCTCACTGTCCCCCTCTCTCTCGCCACCTCTATCTCCCCCACTCTCTGTCCTCTCTCTCTGTCACCCTCTCTCTGCCCTCCTCTCTCTGTCCCCCCCTCTGTCCTGCCTCTATCTATCCACCCTCTCTGCCCCCTCTCTCTGACACCCCTTCCTCTCTCTGTCCTCCTCTCTCTATCACCCCTCTCTCTCTCCCCCACTCTCTGTCCCCCTCTCTCTGCCCCCTTTCCCTGTCCCCTCTCTCTCTCTCCCCCTCTCTTTATCCCCCTCTCTCTGTCCCCCCTCTCTCTGTCACCCCCTTTCTATGTCTCCCCCCTCTCTCTGCCCCCCTCTGTCCTCCCACTCTCTGTCCCCCTCTCTCTGCCCCCTCTCTCTCTGTCCTCCAACTCTCTGTACCCCTCTCTCTGTCCCCCCTCTCCTTCCTCCCCTCTCTCTCCTTCTCTCTCTGTCCGCCTCTCTCTGCCCACCTCTCTCTGCCCCCTCTCTCTGTCCCTCTCTTTCTGTCCCCCTCTCTCTCTGTCCCCCACCCTCTCTGTCCCCCTCTCTCTGTCCCCCACTTTCTCTGTCCCCTCTCTCTCTGTCCCCCCATCCCCCCACTATATGACCCCCTCTCTCACCTCCACTCTGTATCCTTTCTCTGATGCCCATTCTCTGTCCCCCCACTCTCTGTCCCCCTCTATCCCCCCTCTCTCTGACCCCTCTACCTCCGCCTTTTCTGTCCCCCTCTCTCTGACCCCCTCTATCTCCCCTTCTCTCTGCCCCCCTTTCTCTGTGCCCCTCTCTCTGTCCCCCTCTCTCTGTCCCCCCCTCTCACTGTCCCCCTCTCTCTCTCTGACCCCCTCACTCTGTCCCACTCTCTCTGCCCCGATCTCTCTCTGCCTATGTCTCTCTGTCCCCCTCTATCTCCCCCACTCTCTGTGCCCCTCTCTCTGTGCCCATCTCTCTGACCCCCCTCTACCTCCCACTTTTTCTGTCCCCATCTCTGTCCCCCTCTATCTCCCCCATTCCCTGTGCCCCTCTCTCTCTTCCCCCTCTCTCTGTCCCCCCTCTCTCTGTCCCCCCTCTCTCTGTCCCCCCTCTCTCTGTCCCCCTCTCTCTCTGTCCCCCTCTCTCTCTGTCCCCCCTCTCTCTGTCCCCCTCTCTCTCTGTCCCCCTCTCTCTGTCCCCCTCTCTCTCTGTCCCACTCTCTCTCTGTCCCCCCTCTCTCTGTCCCCCTCTCTCTCTGTCCCCCTCTCTCTGTCCCCCTCTCTCTCTGTACCCCTCTCTCTCTGCCCCCCCTCTCTCTGTCCCCCTCTCTCTCTGTCCCCAACTCTCTGTCCCCCCTCTCTCTGTCCCCCTCTCTCTCTGTCCCCCCTCTCTCTGCCCCCCCTCTCTCTCTGTCCCCCTCTCTCTCTCTGTCCCCCCTCTCTCTCTGTCCCCCTCTCTCTGTCCCCCCTCTCTCTGTCCCCCTCTCTCTCTGTCCCCCTCTCTCTCTGTCCCCCTCTCTCTCTGTCCCCCTCTCTCTCTGTCCCCCTCTCTCTGTCCCCCTCTCTCTCTGTCCCCCCATCTCTCTGTCCACCCTCTCTCTGTCCCCCTCCCTCTCTGTCCCCCTCTCTCTGTCCCCCCTCTCTCTCTGTTCCCCTCTCTCTGTACCCCCTCTCTCTGTCCCCCCTCTCTCTGCCCCCCTCTCTCTGTCCCCCCTCTCTCTCTGTTCCCCTCTCTCTGTCCCCCCTCTCTCTGTCCCCCCTCTCTCTCTGTTCCCCTCTCTCTGTCCCCCCTCTCTCTGTCCCCTCTCTCTCTGTCCCCCCTCTCTCTCTGTACCCCTCTCTCTGTCCCCCTCTCTCGGTCCCCCCTCTCTCTGTCCCCCCTCTCTCTGTCGCCCCTCTCTCTGTTCCCTCTCTCTGTCCCCCCTCTCTCTGTCCCCCCTCTCTCTGTCCCCCCTCTCTCTCTGTCCCCCTCGCTCTGTCCCCCCTCTCTCTGTCCCCCTCTCTCTCTGTCCCCCCTCTCTCTCTGTCCCCCTCTCTCTCTGTCCCCCTCTCTCTTCCCCCTCTCTCTCTGTCCCCCCTCTCTCTGTCCCCACTCTCTCTGTCCCCCTCACTCTGTCCCCCCTCTCACTCTGTCCCCCTCTCTCTCTGTCCCTCTCTCTCTGTCCCCCTCTCTCTGTCCCCCCTCTCTCTGTTCCCCCCTCTCTCTGTCCCCACTCTCTCTCTGTCCCCCTCTCTCTCTTCCCCCCTCTCTCTGTCCCCCCTCTCTCTGTCCACCTCTCTCTTTCTCCCCCTCTCTCTCTTCCCCCTCTCTCTCTGTCCCCCCTCTCTGTCCCCCCTCTCTCTGTCCCCCCTCTCTCTCTATCCCCCTCTCTCTCTTCCCCCTCTCTCTCTGTCCCCCTCTCTCTCTTCCCCCTCTCTCTGTCCCCTCTCTCTCTGTCCCCCCTCTCTCTGTCCCCCTCTCTCTCTTCCCCCTCTCTCTCTGTCCCCCACTCTCTGTCCCCCCCTCTCTGTCCCCCCTCTCTCTGTTCCCCCTCTCTCTGTCCCCCCTCTCTCTCTTCCCCCTCTCTCTCTGTCCTCCCCTCTCTGTCCCCCCTCTCTCTGTCCCCTCTCTCTCTGTCCCCCTCTCTCTGTCCCCCTCTCTCTCTGTCCCCCCTCTCTCTCTTCCCCCTCTCTCTCTGTCCCCCCCTCTCTGTCCCCCCTCTCTCTGTCCCCCTCTCTCTCTGTCCCCCTCTCTCTGTCCCCTCTCTCTCTGTCCCCCTCTCTCTCTTTCCCCCTCTCTATCTGTCCCCCTCTCTCTCTGTCCCCCTCTCTCTGTCCCCCCTCTCTCTCTGTCCCCCCTCTATCTGTCCCCCTCTCTCTCTGTCCCCCCTCACTCTGTCCCCCTCTCTCTCTGTCCCCCCCTCTCTCTGTCCCTCCTCTCTCTCTTTCCCCCTCTCTATCTGTCCCCCCTCTCTCTGTCCCCCTCTCTCTCTGTCCCCCCTCTCTCTGTCCCCCCTCTCTCTCTGTCCCCCTCGCTCTGTCCCCCCTCTCTCTGTCCCCCCTCTCTCTCTGTCCCCTCTCTCTCTGTCCCCCTCTCTCTCTGTCCCCCCTCACTCTGTCCCCCTCTCTCTCTGTCCCCCTCTCTCTTCCCCCTCTCTCTGTCCCCCTCTCTCTGTCCCCCTCTCTCTGTCCCCCCTCTCACTCTGTCCCCCTCTCTCTCTGTCCCCCTCTCTCTGTCCCCCCTCTCTCTGTCCCCCCTCTCTCTGTTCCCCCCTCTCTCTGTCCCCACTCTCTCTCTGTCCCCCCTCTCTCTCTTCCCCCCTCTCTGTCCCCCCTCTCTCTGTCCCCCCTCTCACTCTGTCCCCCTCTCTCTGTCCCCCCTCTCTCTGTCCCCCTCTCTCTTTCTCCCCCTCTCTCTCTTCCCCTCTCTCTCTGTCCCCCCCTCTCTGTCCCCCTCTCTCTGTCCCCCTCTATCTCTATCCCCCTCTCTCTCTTCCCCCTCTCTCTCTTTCCCCCTCTCTCTCTTCCCTCCCCCTCTCTGTCCCCTCTCTCTCTGTCCCCCTCTCTCTCTGTCCCCCTCTCTCTCTTCCCCCTCTCTCTCTGTCCCCCCCTCTCTGTCCCCCTCTCTCCTGTCCCCCCTCTCTCTGTCCCCCTCTCTCTCTGCCCCCCCTCTCTCTGTCCCCCCTCTCTCTGTCCCCCCTCTCTCTGTCCCCCTCTCTCTGTCCCCCTCTCTCTCTGTCCCCCCTCTCTCTGTCCCCCTCTCTCTGTCCCCCTCTCTCTGTCCCCCTCTCTCTCTGTCCCCCTCTCTCTGTCCCCCTCTCTCTCTGTCCCCCCTCTCTATCCCCTCTCTCTCTGTCCCCCTCTCTCTCTGTCCCCCTCTCTCTCTGTCCCCCTCTCTCTATCCCCTCTCTCTCTGTCCCCCTCTCTCTCTGTCCCCCCCTCTCTCTGTCCCCCCTCTCTCTCTCTCCCCCTCTCTCTCTGTCCCCCCTCTCTCTCTGTCCCCCCCTCTCTCTGTCCCCCTCTCTATCTGTCCCCCTCTCTCTGTCTCCCCCTCTCTCTGTCCCCCCTCTCTCTGTCCCCCTCTCTCTCTGTCCCCCTCTCTCTGTCCCCCTCTCTCTCTGTCCCCCCTCTCTCTCTGTCCCCCCCTCTCTCTGTCCCCCTCTCTCTGTCGCCCCCTCTCTCTGTCCCCCCTTCTGTCCCCCTCTCTCTCTGTCCCCCCTCTCTCTGACCCCCTCTCTCTCTGTCCCCCTCTCTCTCTGTCCCCCTCTCTCTGTCCCCCCTCTCTCTCTGTCCCCCTCTCTCTGTCCCCCCCTCTCTCTGTCCCCCCTCTCTCTGTCCCCCTCTCTCTCTGTCCCCCCTCTCTCTGTCCCCCCTCTCTCTCTGTCCCCCTCTCTCTGTCCCCCTCTCTCTCTGTCCCCCCTCTCTCTATCCCCTCTCTCTCTGTTCCCCTCTCTCTGTCCCCCCCTCTCTCTGTCCCCCCTCTCTCTGTCCCCCTCTGTCTCTGTCCCCCCTCTCTCTGTCCCCCCTCTCTCTGTCCCCCCCTCTCTCTGTCCCCCTCTCTCTCTGTCCCCCCTCTCTCTGTCCCCCTCTCTCTCTGTCCCCCTCTCTCTCTGTCCCCCTCTCTCTGTCCCCCTCTCTCTGTCCCCCCTCTCTCTGTCTCCCCCTCTCTCTGTCCCCCTCTCTCTGTCCCCCCCTCTCTCTGTCCCACTCTCTCTGTCCCCTTCTCTCTCTTCCCCCTCTCTCTCTGTCCCCCCTCTCTCTCTGTCCCCCCCTCTCTGTCCCCCCGCTCTCTCTGTCCCCCTCTCTCTGTCCCCCTCTCTCTGTCCCGCTCTCTCTCTGTCCCCCTCTCTCTCTTCCGCCTCTCTCTCTGTCCCCCCTCTCTATGTCCCTCTCTCTCTGTCCCCCCCTCTCTGTCCCCCCCGCTCTCTCTGTCCCCCTCTCTCTGTCCCCCCTCTCTCTGTCCCGCTCTCTCTCTGTCCCCCTCTCTCTCTTCCGCCTCTCTCTCTGTCCCCCCTCTCTATGTCCCTCTCTCTCTGTCCCCCTCTCTCTGTCCCCCCTCTCTCTGTCCGCTCTCTCTGTCCCCTTCTCTCTCTTCCCCCTCTCTCTCTGTCCCCCCTCTCTCTCCTGTCCCCCCTCTCTCTGTCCCACTCTCTCTCTGTCCCCCCCTCTCTCTTCCGCCACTCTCTCTGTCCCCCCTCTCTCTGTCCCACTCTCTCTCTGTCCCCCCTCTCTCTGTCCCCCCTCTCTCTGTCCCTCTCTCTCTGTCCCTCTCTCTCTGTCCCACTCTCTCTGTCCCCTCTCTCTCTGTCCCCCCTCTCTCTGTCCCCCTCTCTATCTGTCCCCCTCTCTCTGTCCCCTTCTCTCTGTCCCCCTCTCTCTGTCCCCCTCTCTCTGTCCCCCCTCTCTCTGTCCCCCCCTCTCTCTCTGTCCCCCTCTCTCTCTGTCCCCCCTCTCTCTCTGTCCCTCTCTCTCTGTCCCCCTCTCTCTCTGTCCCCCTCTCTCTGTCCCCCTCTCTCTCTCTGTCCCCCCTCTCTCTGTCCCGCTCTCTCTGTCCACCTCTCTCTGTCCCCTCTCTCTCTGTCCCCCCCTCTCTCTGTCCCCCCCTCTCTCTCCCCCCTCTCTCTGTCCCCCTCTCTCTCTGTCCCCCCTCTGTCTGTCCTCCTCTCTCTGTCCCATTCTCTCTCTGTCCCCCTCTCTCTCTGTCCCCCCTCTGTCTGTCCTCCTCTCTCTGTCCCCCTCTCTCTCTGTTCCCCTCTCTCTGTCCCCCCTCTCTCTGTCCCCCCCTCTCTCTGTCCCCCCTCTCTCTCTGTCCCCCTCTCTCTGTCCCCCCTCTCTCTGTCCCCCCTCTCTCTATCCCCTCTATCTCTGTCCCCCCTCTCTCTCTCTCCCCCTCTCTCTGTCCCCCTCTCTCTCTGTCCCCCCTCTCTCTCTGTCCCCCTCTCTCTCTGTCCCCCCCTCTCTCTGTCCCCCTCTCTCTCTGTCCCCCCTCTCTCTCTGTCCCCCCCTCTCTCTCTCTCTCCACCTCTCTCTGTCCCCCCTCTCTGTGTCCCCCCTCTCTCTCTGTCCCCCTCTCTCTCTGTCCCCTCTCTCTCTGTCCCCCTCTCTCTCTGTCCCCCTCTCTCTATCCCCTCTCTCTCTGTCCCCTCTCTCTCTGTCCCCCTCTCTCTCTGTCTCCCCCTCTCTCTGTCCCCCCTCCTCTGTCCCGCTCTCTCTGTCCCGCTCTCTCTGTCCCCCTCTCTCTGTCCCCTCTCTCTCTGTCCCCCCCTCTCTCTCCCCCCTCTCTCTATCCCCTCTCTCTCTGTCCCCCTGTCTCTCTGTCCCCCCTCTCTCTCTTCCCCCCTCTCTCTCTGTCCTCCCTCTCTGTCCCCCCTCTCTCTGTCCCCCCCTCTCTCTGTCCCCCTCTCTCTGTCCCCCTCTCTCTCTGTCCCCCTCTCTCTCTGTCCTCCCCTCTCTGTCCCCCCTCTCTCTTCCCCCTCTCTCTCTGTCCCCCCCTCTCTGTCCCCCCTCTCTCTGTCCCCCTCTCTCTCTGTCCCCCTCTCTCTGTCCCCCTCTCTCTCTGTCCCCTCTCTCTCTTTCCCCCTCTCTATCTGTCCCCCTCTCTCTGTCCCCCTCTCTCTGTCCCCCCTCTCTCTCTGTTCCCCTCTCTCTCTGTCCCCCTCTCTCTGTCCCCCCTCTCTCTGTCCCCCCTCTCTCTCTGTCCCCCTCTCTCTGTCCCCCCTCTCTCTGTCCTTCTCTCTCTGTCCCCCCTCTCTCTGTCCCGCTCTCTCTGTCCCCTTCTCTCTCTTCCCCCTCTCTCTCTGTCCCCCCTCTCTCTCTGTCCCCCCACTCTGTCTCCCCGCTCTCTGTCCCCCCTCTCTCTTTCCCCCCCTCTCTGTCCCCCCTCTCTCTGTCACACTCTCTCTCTGTCCCCTCTCTCTCTCTTCCGCCTCTCTCTCTGTCCCCCCTCTCTATGTCCCTCTCTCTCTGTCCCACTCTCTCTCTGTCCTCTCTCTCTGTCCCTCTCTCTCTGTCCCCCCTCTCTCTGTCCCCCTCTCTCTCTGTCCCCCTCTCTCTGTCCCCCTCTCTATCTGTCCCCCTCTCTCTGTCCCCCTCTCTCTGTCCCCCCTCTCTCTCTGTCCCCCTCTCTCTCTGTCCCCCCTCTCTCTCTGTCCCCCCTCTCTCTGTCCCGCCCTCTCTCTCTGTCTCCCTCTCTCTCTGTCCCTCTCTCTCTGTCCCCCTCTCTCTCTGTCCCATCTCTCTCTGTCCCCTCTCTCTCTCTGTCCCCCCTCTCTCTGTCCCCCCCCTCTCTGTCCACACTCTCTCTGTCCCCCCTCTCTCTGTCCCCCCTCTCTCTCTGTCCCCCTCTCTCTGTCCCCCTCTCTATCTGTCCCCCTCTCTCTGTCCCCCTCTCTTTGTCCCCCTCTCTCTCTGTCCCCCTCTCTCCTTCCCCCACTCTCTCTGTCCCCTCTCTCTCTGTCCCCCCTCTCTCTATCCCCTCTATCTCTGTCCCCCTCTCTCTCTCTCCCCCTCTCTCTGTCCCCCTGTCTCTCTGTCCCCCCTCTCTCTCTGTCCCCCTCTCTCTCTGTCCCCCCCCCTCTCTGTCCCCCTCTCTCTCTGTCCCCCCTCTCTCTCTGTCCCCCCTCTCTCTCTCTCCCCCTCTCTCTGTCCCCCCCTCTCTCTGTCCCCCCTCTCTCTCTGTCCCCCTCTCTCTCTGTCCCACTCTCTCTCTGTCCCCCTCTCTCTCTGTCCCCCCTCTCTCTATCCCCTCTCTCTCTGTCCCCCCCTCTCTCTGTCCCCCTCTCTCTCTGTCCCCCCCTCTCTCTGTCGCCCCACTCTCTGTCCCCCTCTCTCTGTCCCCCTCTCTCTGTCCCCCCTCTCTCTGTCCCCGCTCTCTCTGTCCCCCTCTCTCTGTCCCCCTCTCTCTCTGTCCCCCCCTCTCTCTGTCCCCCCCTCTCTCTCTCCCCCTCTCTCTGTCCCCCTCTCTCTCTGTCCCCCCTCTGTCTGTCCTCCTCTCTCTGTCCCCCTCTCTCTCTGTCCCCCCTCTCTCTCTGTCCCCCCTCTGTCTGTCCTCCTCTCTCTGTCCCCCTCTCTCTCTGTTCCCCTCTCTCTGTCCCCCCTCTCTCTGTCCCCCCTCTCTCTGTCCCCCCTCTCTCTCTGTCCCCCTCTCTCTGTCCCCCCTCTCTCTGTCCCCCCTCTCTCTGTCCCCCCTCTCTCTGTCCTCCTCTCTCTCTGTCCCCCCCTCACTCTGTTCCCCCTCTCTCTGTCCCCCCTCTCTCTGTCCCCCCTCTCTCTCTGTCCCCCTCTCTCTGTCCCCCTCTCTCTCTGTCCCCCCCTCACTCTGTTCCCCTCTCTCTGTCCCCCTCTCTCTCTGTCCCCTCTCTCTCTGTTCCCCCTCTCTCTCTGTCCCCCTCTCTCTCTGTCCCCTCTCTCTCTGTCCCCCTCTCTCTCTGTCCCCCCCTCTGTCTGTCCTCCTCTCTCTGTCCCCCCTCTGTCTGTCCTCCTCTCTCTGCCCCTCTCTCTCTGCTCCCCTCCCTCCCACCTGCCTCCCTCTCTCTGAACCCCCTCTCTCTGTCCCCCCTCTATCTGTCCCCCTCTCTCTCTGTCCCCCTCTCTCTGTCCCCCTCTCTCTCTGTCCCCTCTCTCTCTGTCCCCCTCTCTCTGTCCCCCTCTCTCTCTGTCCCCACTCTCTCTGTCCCTCTCTCTCTGTCCCCCTCTCTCTCTTCCCCTCTCTCTCTGTCCCCCCTCTCTCTCTGTTCCCCCCTCTCTCTGCCCCCCCTCTCTCTCTGTCCCCCCCTCTCTCTGTCCCCCCTCTCTCTCTCCCCCTCTCTCTCTGTCCCCCCTCTCTCTGTCCCCCTCTCTCTCTGTCCCCCCCACTCTCTGTCCCCCCTCTCTCTCTGTCCCCCCCTCTCTCTGTCCCCCCTCTCTCTCTCCCCCCTCTCTCTCTGTCCCTCTCTCTCTCTCTGTCCCCCCTCTCTCTCTGTCCCCCCCCTCTCTGTCCCCCTCTCTCTCTGTGTCCCCTCTCTCTCTATCCCCTTCTCTCTGTCCCCCCCTCTCTCTGTGTCCCCTCTCTCTCTATCCCCTTCTCTCTGTCCCCCCCTCTCTCTGTCCCCCCTCTCTCTGTCCCCCTCTCTCTCTGTCCCCCCTCTCTCTGTCCCCCCTCTCTCTGTCCCCCCTCTCTCTGTCCCCCTCTCTCTGTCCCCCACTCTCTCTGTCCCCCCTCTCTCTGTCCCCCTCTCTCTGTCCCCCTCTCTCTCTGACCCCCTCTCTCTGTCCCCCCTCTCTCTCTCCCCCTCTCTCTCTGTCCCCCCTCTCTCTCTGCCCCCTCTCTCTGTCCCCCTCTCTATCTGTCTCCCTCTCTCTGTCTGCCCCTCTCTCTGTCCCCCCTCTCTCTGTCCCCCTCTCTCTCTGTCCCCCTCTCTCTGTCACCCTCTCTCTCTGTCCCCCCTCTCTCTCTGTCCCCCCTCTCTCTGTCCCCCTCTCTCTGTCGCCCCCTCTCTCTGTCCCCCCTCTCTCTGTCCCCCTCTCTCTCTGTCCCCCCTCTCTCTGACCCCCTCTCTCTCTGTCCCCCTCTCTCTCTGTCCCCCTCTCTCTGTCCCCCCTCTCACTCTGTCCCCCTCTCTCTGTCCCCCCCTCTCTCTGTCCCCCCTCTCTCTGTCCCCCTCTCTCTCTGTCCCCCTCTCTCTGTCCCCCTCTCTCTGTCCCCCCCCTCTCTCTGTCCCCCCTCTCTCTGTTCCACTCTCTCTGTCCCCCCTCTCTCTCTGTCCCCCCTCTCTCTGTCCCCCTCTCTCTGTCCCCCCTCTCTCTCTGTCCCTCTCTCTCTGTCCCCCTCTCTCTGTCCCCCTCTCTCTGCCCCCCCTCTCTATGTCCCGCTCTCTCTGTCCCCTTCTCTCTCTTCCCCCTCTCTCTCTGTCCCCCCTCTCTCTCTGTCCCCCCCTCTCTGTCCCCCCGCTCTCTGTCCCCCCTCTCTCTGTCCCGCTCTCTCTGTCCCCCTCTCTCTCTTCCGCCTCTCTCTCTGTCCCCCCTCTCTATGTCCCTCTCTCTCTGTCCCCCTCTCTCTGTCCCCCCTCTCTCTGTCCCGCTCTCTCTCTGTCCCCCTCTCTCTCTTCCGCCTCTCTCTCTGTCCCCCCTCTCTATGTCCCTCTCTCTCTGCCCCCCTCTCTCTGTCCCCCTCTCTCTCTGTCCCTCTCTCACTGTCCCCCTCTCTCTCGCCACCTCTATCTCCCCCACTCTCTGTCCTCTCTCTCTGTCACCCTCTCTCTGCCCTCCTCTCTCTGTCCCCCCCTCTGTCCTGCCTCTATCTATCCACCCTCTCTGCCCCCTCTCTCTGACACCCCTTCCTCTCTCTGTCCTCCTCTCTCTATCACCCCTCTCTCTCTCCCCCACTCTCTGTCCCCCTCTCTCTGCCCCCTTTCCCTGTCCCCTCTCTCTCTCTCCCCCTCTCTTTATCCCCTCTCTCTGTCCCCCCTCTCTCTCTGTCACCCCCTTTCTATGTCTCCCCCCTCTCTCTGCCCCCCCCTCTGTCCTCCCACTCTCTGTCCCCCTCTCTCTCTTTCCCCCTCTCTATCTGTCCCCCTCTCTCTCTGTCCCCCCTCTCTCTGTCCCCCCTCTCTCTCTGTCCCCCCTCTCTCTGTCCCCCTCTCTCTCTGTCCCCCCTCACTCTGTCCCCCTCTCTCTCTGTCCCCCCCTCTCTCTGTCCCTCCTCTCTCTCTTTCCCCCTCTCTATCTGTCCCCCCTCTCTCTGTCCCCCTCTCTCTCTGTCCCCCCTCTCTCTGTCCCCCCTCTCTCTCTGTCCATCTCGCTCTGTCCCCCCTCTCTCTGTCCCCCCTCTCTCTCTGTCCCCCCTCTCTCTGTCCCCCTCTCTCTCTGTCCCCCCTCACTCTGTCCCCCTCTCTCTCTGTCCCCCTCTCGCTTCCCCCCTCTCTCTGTCCCCCTCACTCTGTCCCCCTCTCTCTGCCCCCCTCTCACTCTGTCCCCCTCTCTCTCTGTCCCCTCTCTCTGTCCCCCCTCTCTCTGTCCCCCCTCTCTCTGTTCCCCCCTCTCTCTGTCCCCACTCTCTCTCTGTCCCCCTCTCTCTCTTCCCCCCTCTCTCTGTCCCCCCTCTTTCTGTCCCCCCTCTCACTCTGTCCCCCTCTCTCTGTCCCCCCTCTCTCTGTCCCCCCCTCTCTGTCCCCCCTCTCTCTGTCCCCCTCTCTCTCTTCCCCCTCTCTCTCTGTCCCCCCTCTCTCTGTCCCCCTCTCTCTCTGTCCCCCCCTCTCTCTGTCCCCCCCTCTCTGTCCCCCCTCTCTCTGTCCCCCCTCTCTCTGTCCCCCCTCTCTCTGTCCCCCCCTCTCTCTCTTCTCCCTCTCTCTCTGTCCTCCCCTCTCTGTCCCCCCCCTCTCTGTCCCCCTCTCTCTCTGTCCCCCTCTCTCTGTCCCCCTCTCTCTCTGTCCCCCTCTCTCTCTGTCCTCCCCTCTCTGTCCCCCCTCTCTCTTCCCCCTCTCTCTCTGTCCCCCCCTCTCTGTCCCCCCTCTCTCTGTCCCCCTCTCTCTCTGTCCCCCTCTCTCTGTCCCCCTCTCTCTCTGTCCCCCTCTCTCTCTCTTTCCCCTCTCTATCTGTCCCCCTCTCTCTGTCCCCCTCTCTCTGTCCCCCCTCTCTCTCTGTTCCCCTCTCTCTCTGTCCTCTCTCTCTGTCCCCCTCTCTCTGTCCCCCCTCTCTCTCTGTCCCCCTCTCTCTGTCCCCCTCTCTCTGTCCTTCTCTCTCTGTCCCCCCTCTCTCTGTCCCGCTCTCTCTGTCCCTTTCTCTCTCTTCCCCCTCTCTCTCTGTCCCCCCTCTCTCTCTGTCCCCCCACTCTGTCTCCCCGCTCTCTGTCCCCCCTCTCTCTTTCCCCCCTCTCTGTCCCCCCTCTCTCTGTCCCACTCTCTCTCTGTCCCCCTCTCTCTCTTCCGCCTCTCTCTCTGTCCCCCCTCTCTATGTCCCTCTCTCTCTGTCCCACTCTCTCTCTGTCCCTCTCTCTCTGTCCCTCTCTCTCTGTCCCCCCTCTCTCTGTCCCCCTCTCTCTCTGTCCCCCTCTCTCTGTCCCCCTCTCTATCTGTCCCCCTCTCTCTGTCCCCCTCTCTCTGTCCCCCCTCTCTCTCTGTCCCCCTCTCTCTCTGTCCCCCTCTCTCTCTGTCCCCCTCTCTCTGTCCCGCCCTCTCCCTCTGTCTCCCTCTCTCTCTGTCCCTCTCTCTCTGTCCCCCTCTCTCTCTGTCCCATCTCTCTCTGTCCACCTCTCTCTCTCTGTCCCCCCTCTCTCTGTCCCCCCCCCTCTCTGTCCACCCTCTCTCTGTCCCCCCTCTCTCTGTCCCCCCTCTCTCTCTGTCCCCCTCTCTCTGTCCCCCTCTCTATCTGTCCCCCTCTCTCTGTCCCCCTCTCTCTCTGTCCCCCCTCTCTCTCTGTCCCCCTCTCTCTCTGTCCCCCCCTCTCTCTGTCCCCCCCTCTCTCTGTCCCCCCTCTCTCTCTGTCCCCCCTCTCTCTCTCTCCCCCTCTCTCTGTCTCCCCCTCTCTCTGTCCCCCCTCTCTCTCTGTCCCCCCCTCTCTCTGTCCCACTCTCTCTCTGTCCCCCTCTCTCTCTGTCCCCCCTCTCTCTATCCCCTCTCTCTCTGTCCACCCCTCTCTCTGTCCCCCTCTCTCTCTGTCCCCCCCTCTCTCTGTCGCCCCACTCTCTGTCCCCCTCTCTCTGTCCCCCTCTCTCTGTCCCCCCTCTCTCTGTCCCGCTCTCTCTGTCCCCCTCTCTCTGTCCCCCTCTCTCTCTGTCCCCCCCTCTCTCTGTCCCCCCCTCTCTCTCCCCCCTCTCTCTGTCCCCCTCTCTCTGTGTCCCCCTCTGTCTGTCCTCCTCTCTCTGTCCCCCTCTCTATCTGTCCCCCTCTCTCTCTGTCCCCCCTCTGTCTGTCCTCCTCTCTCTGTCCCCCTCTCTCTCTGTTCCCCTCTCTCTGTCCCCCCTCTCTCTGTCCCCCCTCTCTCTCTGTCCCACTCTCTCTGTCCCCCCTCTCTCTGTCCCCCCTCTCTCTGTCCCCTCTCTCTCTGTCCTCCTCTCTCTCTGTCCCCCCCTCACTCTGTTCCCCTCTCTCTGTCCCCCCTCTCTCTGTCCCCCCTCTCTCTCTGTCCCCCCTCTCTCTGTCCCCCTCTCTCTCTGTCCCCCCCTCACTCTGTTCCCCTCTCTCTGTCCCCCTCTCTCTCTGTCCCCTCTCTCTCTGTTCCCCCTCTCTCTCTGTCCCCCTCTCTCTCTGTCCCCTCTCTCTCTGTCCCCCTCTCTCTCTGTCCCCCCTCTGTCTGTCCTCATCTCTCTGTCCCCCCTCTGTCTGTCCTCCTCTCTCTGCCCCTCTCTCTCTGCTCCCCTCCCTCCCACCTGCCTCCCTCTCTCTGAACCCCCTCTCTCTGTCCCCCCTCTATCTGTCCCCCTCTCTCTCTGTCCCCCTCTTTCTGTCCCCCTCTCTCTCTGTCCCCTCTCTCTCTGTCCCCCTCTCTCTGTCCCCTCTCTCTCTGTCCCCACTCTCTCTGTCCCCCTCTCTCTGTCCCCCTCTCTCTCTTCCCCCTCTCTCTCTGTCCCCCTCTCTCTCTGTCCCCCCCTCTCTCTGTCCCCCCTCTCTCTCTGTCCCCCCCTCTCTCTGTCCCCCCTCTCTCTCTCCCCCTCTCTCTCTGTCCCTCTCTCTCTCTCTGTCCCCCCTCTCTCTCTGTCCCCCCTCTCTCTGTCCCCCTCTCTCTCTGTGTCCCCTCTCTCTCTATCCCCTTCTCTCTGTCCCCCCCTCTCTCTGTGTCCCCTCTCTCTCTATCCCCTTCTCTCCGTCCCCCCCTCTCTCTGTCCCCCCCTCTCTCTGTCCCCCTCTCTCTCTGTCCCCCCTCTCTCTGTCCCCCCTCTCTCTGTCCCCCCTCTCTCTGTCCCCCTCTCTCTGTCCCCCTCTCTCTCTGTCCCCCCTCTCTCTGTCCCCCTCTCTCTGTCCCCCCCTCTCTCTGTCCCCCTCTCTCTGTCCCCCTCTCTCTCTGTCCCCCCCTCTCTATCCCCTCTCTCTCTGTCCCCCTCTCTCTCTGTCCCCCTCTCTCTCTGTCCCCCCTCTCTTTCTCCCCTCTCTCTCTGTCACCCTCTCTCTCTGTCCCCCCCTCTCTCTGTCCCCCCTCTCTCTCTCTCCCCCTCTCTCTCTGTCCCCCTCTCTCTCCATGTCCCCCTCTCTCTGTCCCCCTCTCTATCTGTCCCCCTCCCTCTGTCTCCCCCTCTCTCTGTCCCCCCTCTCTCTGTCCCCCTCTCTCTCTGTCCCCCTCTCTCTGTCCCCCTCTCTCTCTGTCCCCCCTCTCTCTCTGTCCCCCCTCTCTCTGTCCCCCTCTCTCTGTCGCCCCCTCTCTCTGTCCCCCCTCTCTCTGTCCCCCTCTCTCTCTGTCCCCCCTCTCTCTGACCCCCTCTCTCTGTCCCCCTCTCTCTCTGTCCCCCTCTCTCTCTGTCCCCCTCTCTCTCTGTCCCCCCCTCTCTCTGTCCCCCCTCTCTCTCTGTCCCCCTCTCTCTCTGTCCCCCTCTCTCTGTCCCCCCTCTCTCTCTGTCCCCCTCTCTCTGTCCCCCCCTCTCTCTGTCCCCCCTCTCTCTGTCCCCCTCTCTCTCTGTCCCCCCTCTCTCTGTCCCCGCTCTCTCTCTGTCCCCCCTCTCTCTGTCCCCCTCTCTCTCTGTCCCCCCTCTCTCTATCCCCTCTCTCTCTGTCCCCCTCTCTCTGTCCCCCCAACTCTCTGTCCCCCCTCTCTCTGTCCCCCTCTCTCTCTGTCCCCCCTCTCTCTGTCCCCCCTCTCTCTCTGTCCCCCCTCTCTCTGTCGCCCCCTCTCTCTGTCCCCCCTCTCTCTCTGTCCCCCCCTCTCTCTGTCCCCCTCTCTCTCTGTCCCCCCTCTCTCTGTCCCCCTCTCTCTGTCCCCCCTCTCTCTGTCTCCCCCTCTCTCTGTCCTCCTCTCTCTGTCCCCCCTCTCTCTGTCCCGCTCTCTCTGTCCCCTTCTCTCTCTTCCCCCTCTCTCTCTGTCCCCCCTCTCTCTCTGTCCCCCCCTCTCTGTCCCCCCTCTCTCTGTCCCCCCTCTCTCTGTCCCCCCTCTCTCTGTCCCCCCTCTCTCTGTCCCCCCTCTCTCTCTGTCCCCCCTCTCTCTGTCCCCCCTCTCTCTGTCCCCCCTCTCTCTATCCCCTCTCTCTCTGTCCCCCTCTCTCTGTCCCCCCCTCTCTCTGTCCCCCCTCTCTCTGTCCCCTCTCTCTCTGTCCCCCCTCTCTCTGTCCCCCCTCTCTCTCTGTCCCCCCTCTCTCTGTCGCCCCCTCTCTCTGTCCCCCCTCTCTCTCTGTCCCCCTCTCTCTCTGTCCCCCTCTCTCTCTGTCCCCCCTCTCTCTGTCCCCCTCTCTCTGTCCCCCCTCTCTCTGTCTCCCCCTCTCTCTGTCCTCCTCTCTCTGTCCCCCCTCTCTCTGTCCCCCTCTCTCTCTGTCCCCCCTCTCTCTGTCCCCGCTCTCTCTCTGTCCCCCCTCTCTCTGTCCCCCCTCTCTCTCTGTCCCCCCTCTCTCTTCCCCCTCTCTCTCTGTCCCTCTCTCTCTCTCTGTTCCCCCCTCTCTCTGTCCCCCTCTCTCTCTGTTCCCCTCTCTCTGTCCCCCCTCTCTCTGTCCCCCCTCTCTCTGTCCCCCCTCTCTCTCTGTCCCCCCTCTCTCTGTCCCCCTCTCTGTGTCCCCCCTCTCTCTGTCCCCCTCTCTCTCTGTCCCCTCTCTCTGTCCCCCTCTCTCTGTCCCCCCTCTCTCTGTCCCCCTCTCTCTATCCCCTCTCTCTCTGTCCCCCTCTCTCTGTCCCCCCCTCTCTCTGTCCCCCCTCTCTCTGTCCCCCTCTCTCTCTGTCCCCCCTCTCTCTGTCCCCCTCTCTCTGTCCCCCCCTCTCTCTGTCCCCCCTCTCTCTGTCCCCCTCTCTCTCTGTCCCCCCTCTCTCTGTCCCCCCTCTCTCTCTGTCCCCCCTCTCTCTGT
This sequence comes from Chiloscyllium punctatum, assembly GCF_047496795.1. Taxonomy (NCBI): domain Eukaryota; kingdom Metazoa; phylum Chordata; class Chondrichthyes; order Orectolobiformes; family Hemiscylliidae; genus Chiloscyllium; species Chiloscyllium punctatum. The sequence continues at coordinate 6,090 of NW_027311463.1, read as the reverse complement.
CGCCCCCTCTCTCTGTCCCCCCTCTCTCTCTGTCCCCCTCTCTCTCTGTCCCCCTCTCTCTCTGTCCCCCCTCTCTCTGTCCCCCTCTCTCTGTCCCCCCTCTCTCTGTCTCCCCCTCTCTCTGTCCTCCTCTCTCTGTCCCCCCTCTCTCTGTCCCGCTCTCTCTGTCCCCTTCTCTCTCTTCCCCCTCTCTCTCTGTCCCCCCTCTCTCTCTGTCCCCCCCTCTCTGTCCCCCCTCTCTCTGTCCCGCTCTCTCTCTGTCCCCCTCTCTCTCTTCCGCCTCTCTCTCTGTCCCCCCTCTCTATGTCCCTCTCTCTCTGTCCCCCTCTCTCTGTCCCCCCTCTCTCTGTCCCGCTCTCTCTGTCCCCTTCTCTCTCTTCCCCCTCTCTCTCTGTCCCCCCTCTCTCTCTGTCCCCCTCTCTCTCTGTCCCCCCTCTCTCTCTTCCGCCTCTCTCTCTGTCCCCCTCTCTCTGTCCCCCCTCTCTCCCCCCTCTCTCTGTCCCGCTCTCTCTGTCCCCTTCTCTCTCTTCCCCCTCTCTCTCTGTCCCCCCTCTCTCTCTTCCGCCTCTCTCTCAGTCCCCCCTCTCTCTGTCCCTCTCTCTCTGTCCCTCTCTCTCTGTCCCACTCTCTCTGTCCCTCTCTCTCTGTCCCCCCTCTCTCTGTCCCCCTCTCTATCTGTCCCCCCTCTCTCTCTGTCCCTCTCTCTCTGTCCCCCTCTCTCTGTCCCCCCTCTCTCTCTGTCCCCCTCTCTCTCTGTCCCCCCTCTCTCTCTGTCCCTCTCTCTCTGTCCCCCCTCTCTCTGTCCCCCCCCCTCTCTCTGTCCCCCCTCTCTCTCTGTCCCACTCTCTCTCTGTCCCCCCCTCTCTCTTCCGCCTCTCTCTCTGTCCCGCTCTCTCTGTCCCCTTCTCTCTCTTCCCCCTCTCTCTCTGTCCCCCTCTCTCTCTGTCCCCCTCTCTCTGTCCCCCTCTCTCTCTCTGTCCCCCCTCTCTCTGTCCCCCCCCCTCTCTCTGTCCCCCCTCTCTCTGTCCCCCCTCTCTCTGTCCCCCCTCTCTCTCTGTCCCCCTCTCTCTGTCCCCCTCTCTTTGTCCCCCTCTCTCTCTGTCCCTCTCTCTCTGTCCCCCTCTCTCTCTGTCCCCTCTCTCTCTGTCCCCCCTCTCTCTATCCCCTCTATCTCTGTCCCCCTCTCTCTCTCTCCCCCTCTCTCTGTCCCCCTCTCTCTCTGTCCCCCCTCTCTCTCTGTCCCCCTCTCTCTCTTTCCCCCCCTCTCTCTGTCCCCCTCTCTCTCTGTCCCCCCTCTCTCTCTGTCCCCCCCCTCTCTCTCTCTCTCCCCCTCTCTCTGTCCCCCCCTCTCTGTGTCCCCCCCTCTCTCTCTGTCCCCCTCTCTCTCTGTCCCCTCTCTCTCTGTCCCCCTCTCTCTCTGTCCCCCCTCTCTCTATCCCCTCTCTCTCTGTCCCCCTCTCTCTCTGTCCCCCTCTCTCTCTGTCTCCCCCTCTCTCTGTCACCCCTCTCTCTGTCCCGCTCTCTCTGTCCCGCTCTCTCTGTCCCCCTCTCTCTCTGTCCCCCTCTCTCTCTGTCCCCCCTCTCTCTATCCCCTCTCTCTCTGTCCCCCTCTCTCTCTGTCTCCCCCTCTCTCTGTCATCCCTCTCTCTGTCCCGCTCTCTCTGTCCCGCTCTCTCTGTCCCCCCCTCTCTCTCCCCCCTCTCTCTATCCCCTCTCTCTCTGTCCCCCTCTCTCTCTGTCCCCCCCTCTCTCTGTCGCCCCTCTCTCTGTCCCCCCTCTCTCTGTCCCCCCTCTCTCTGTCCCCCTCTCTCTGTCCCCCCCTCTCTCTGTCCCGCTCTCTCTCCCCCCTGTCTCTGTCCCCCTCTCTCTCTGTCCCCCTCTCTCTGTCCCCCCTCTCTCTGTCCCGCTCTCTCTCCCCCCTCTCTCTGTCCCCCCCTCTCTCTGTCCCCCTCTCTCTCTGTCCCCCTCTCTCTCTGTCCCCCCCTCTCTCTGTCCCCCCTCTCTCTCTGTCCCCCCTCTCTCTGTCCCCCTCTCTCTGTCCCCCTCTCTCTCTGTCCCCCTCTCTCTCTGTCTCCCTCTCTCTGTCCCCTCTCTCTCTGTCCCCCCCCTCTTTGTCCCCCCCTCTCTCTGTCCCTCTCTCTCTCTCTGTCCCCCCTCTCTCTCTGTCCCCCCTCTCTCTGTCCCCCTCTCTCTCTGTGTCCCCTCTCTCTCTATCCCCTTCTCTCTGTCCCCCCCTCTCTCTGTGTCCCCTCTCTCTCTATCCCCTTCTCTCCGTCCCCCCCTCTCTCTGTCCCCCCTCTCTCTGTCCCCCTCTCTCTCTGTCCCCCTCTCTCTGTCCCCCCTCTCTCTGTCCCCCCTCTCTCTGTCCCCCTCTCTCTGTCCCCCTCTCTCTCTGTCCCCCCTCTCTCTGTCCCCCTCTCTCTGTCCCCCCCTCTCTCTGTCCCCCTCTCTCTGTCCCCCTCTCTCTCTGTCCCCCCCTCTCTATCCCCTCTCTCTCTGTCCCCCTCTCTCTCTGTCCCCCTCTCTCTCTGTCCCCCCTCTCTTTCTCCCCTCTCTCTCTGTCACCCTCTCTCTCTGTCCCCCCTCTCTCTGTCCCCCCTCTCTCTCTCTCCCCCTCTCTCTCTGTCCCCCTCTCTCTCCATGTCCCCCTCTCTCTGTCCCCCTCTCTATCTGTCCCCCTCCCTCTGTCTCCCCCTCTCTCTGTCCCCCCTCTCTCTGTCCCCCTCTCTCTCTGTCCCCCTCTCTCTGTCCCCCTCTCTCTCTGTCCCCCCTCTCTCTCTGTCCCCCCTCTCTCTGTCCCCCTCTCTCTGTCGCCCCCTCTCTCTGTCCCCCCTCTCTCTGTCCCCCTCTCTCTCTGTCCCCCCTCTCTCTGACCCCCTCTCTCTGTCCCCCTCTCTCTCTGTCCCCCTCTCTCTCTGTCCCCCTCTCTCTCTGTCCCCCCCTCTCTCTGTCCCCCCTCTCTCTCTGTCCCCCTCTCTCTCTGTCCCCCTCTCTCTGTCCCCCCTCTCTCTCTGTCCCCCTCTCTCTGTCCCCCCCTCTCTCTGTCCCCCCTCTCTCTGTCCCCCTCTCTCTCTGTCCCCCCTCTCTCTGTCCCCGCTCTCTCTCTGTCCCCCCTCTCTCTGTCCCCTCTCTCTCTGTCCCCCCTCTCTCTATCCCCTCTCTCTCTGTCCCCCTCTCTCTGTCCCCCCAACTCTCTGTCCCCCCTCTCTCTGTCCCCCTCTCTCTCTGTCCCCCCTCTCTCTGTCCCCCCTCTCTCTCTGTCCCCCCTCTCTCTGTCGCCCCCTCTCTCTGTCCCCCCTCTCTCTCTGTCCCCCCCTCTCTCTGTCCCCCTCTCTCTCTGTCCCCCCTCTCTCTGTCCCCCTCTCTCTGTCCCCCCTCTCTCTGTCTCCCCCTCTCTCTGTCCTCCTCTCTCTGTCCCCCCTCTCTCTGTCCCGCTCTCTCTGTCCCCTTCTCTCTCTTCCCCCTCTCTCTCTGTCCCCCCTCTCTCTCTGTCCCCCCCTCTCTGTCCCCCCTCTCTCTGTCCCCCCCTCTCTCTGTCCCCCCTCTCTCTGTCCCCCCTCTCTCTGTCCCCCCTCTCTCTCTGTCCCCCCTCTCTCTGTCCCCCCTCTCTCTGTCCCCCCTCTCTCTATCCCCTCTCTCTCTGTCCCCCTCTCTCTGTCCCCCCCTCTCTCTGTCCCCCCTCTCTCTGTCCCCCTCTCTCTCTGTCCCCCCTCTCTCTGTCCCCCCTCTCTCTCTGTCCCCCCTCTCTCTGTCGCCCCCTCTCTCTGTCCCCCCTCTCTCTCTGTCCCCCTCTCTCTCTGTCCCCCTCTCTCTCTGTCCCCCCTCTCTCTGTCCCCCTCTCTCTGTCCCCCCTCTCTCTGTCTCCCCCTCTCTCTGTCCTCCTCTCTCTGTCCCCCCTCTCTCTGTCCCCCTCTCTCTCTGTCCCCCCTCTCTCTGTCCCCGCTCTCTCTCTGTCCCCCCTCTCTCTGTCCCCCTCTCTCTCTGTCCCCCCTCTCTCTTCCCCCTCTCTCTCTGTCCCTCTCTCTCTCTCTGTTCCCCCCTCTCTCTGTCCCCCCTCTCTCTCTGTTCCCCTCTCTCTGTCCCCCCTCTCTCTGTCCCCCCTCTCTCTGTCCCCCCTCTCTCTCTGTACCCCCTCTCTCTGTCCCCCTCTCTGTGTCCCCCCTCTCTCTGTCCCCCCTCTCTCTCTGTCCCCCTCTCTCTGTCCCCCTCTCTCTGTCCCCCCTCTCTCTGTCCCCCCTCTCTCTATCCCCTCTCTCTCTGTCCCCCTCTCTCTGTCCCCCCCTCTCTCTGTCCCCCCTCTCTCTGTCCCCCTCTCTCTCTGTCCCCCCTCTCTCTGTCCCCCCTCTCTCTCTGTCCCCCCTCTCTCTGTCGCCCCCTCTCTCTGTCCCCCCTCTCTCTCTGTCCCCCTCTCTCTCTGTCCCCCTCTCTCTCTGTCCCCCCCTCTCTCTGTCCCCCTCTCTCTGTCCCCCCTCTCTCTGTCTCCCCCTCTCTCTGTCCTCCTCTCTCTGTCCCCCCTCTCTCTGTCCCGCTCTCTCTGTCCCCTTCTCTCTCTTCCCCCTCTCTCTCTGTCCCCCCTCTCTCTCTGTCCCCCCCTCTCTGTCCCCCCTCTCTCTGTCCCGCTCTCTCTCTGTCCCCCTCTCTCTCTTCCGCCTCTCTCTCTGTCCCCCCTCTCTATGTCCCTCTCTCTCTGTCCCCCTCTCTCTGTCCCCCCTCTCTCTGTCCCGCTCTCTCTGTCCCCTTCTCTCTCTTCCCCCTCTCTCTCTGTCCCCCCTCTCTCTCTGTCCCCCCTCTCTCTCTGTCCCCCTCTCTCTCTTCCGCCTCTCTCTCTGTCCCCCTCTCTCTGTCCCCCCTCTCTATGTCCCTCTCTCTCTGTCCCCCTCTCTCTGTCCCCCCTCTCTCTGTCCCGCTCTCTCTGTCCCCTTCTCTCTCTTCCCCCTCTCTCTCTGTCCCCCCTCTCTCTCTTCCGCCTCTCTCTCAGTCCCCCCTCTCTCTGTCCCTCTCTCTCTGTCCCTCTCTCTCTGTCCCACTCTCTCTGTCCCTCTCTCTCTGTCCCCCCTCTCTCTGTCCCCCTCTCTATCTGTCCCCCCTCTCTCTCTGTCCCTCTCTCTCTGTCCCCCTCTCTCTGTCCCCCCTCTCTCTCTGTCCCCCTCTCTCTCTGTCCCCCCTCTCTCTCTGTCCCTCTCTCTCTGTCCCCCCTCTCTCTGTCCCCCCCCCTCTCTCTGTCCCCCCTCTCTCTCTGTCCCACTCTCTCTCTGTCCCCCCCTCTCTCTTCCGCCTCTCTCTCTGTCCCGCTCTCTCTGTCCCCTTCTCTCTCTTCCCCCTCTCTCTCTGTCCCCCTCTCTCTCTGTCCCCCTCTCTCTGTCCCCCTCTCTCTCTCTGTCCCCCCTCTCTCTGTCCCCCCCCTCTCTCTGTCCCCCCTCTCTCTGTCCCCCCTCTCTCTGTCCCCCCTCTCTCTCTGTCCCCCTCTCTCTGTCCCCCCTCTCTTTGTCCCCCTCTCTCTCTGTCCCTCTCTCTCTGTCCCCCTCTCTCTCTGTCCCCTCTCTCTCTGTCCCCCCTCTCTCTATCCCCTCTATCTCTGTCCCCCTCTCTCTCTCTCCCCCTCTCTCTGTCCCCCTCTCTCTCTGTCCCCCTCTCTCTCTGTCCCCCTCTCTCTCTTTCCCCCCCTCTCTCTGTCCCCCTCTCTCTCTGTCCCCCCTCTCTCTCTGTCCCCCCCTCTCTCTCTCTCTCCCCCTCTCTCTGTCCCCCCCTCTCTGTGTCCCCCCTCTCTCTCTGTCCCCCTCTCTCTCTGTCCCCTCTCTCTCTGTCCCCCTCTCTCTCTGTCCCCCCTCTCTCTATCCCCTCTCTCTCTGTCCCCCTCTCTCTCTGTCCCCCTCTCTCTCTGTCTCCCCCTCTCTCTGTCACCCCTCTCTCTGTCCCGCTCTCTCTGTCCCGCTCTCTCTGTCCCCCTCTCTCTCTGTCCCCCTCTCTCTCTGTCCCCCCTCTCTCTATCCCCTCTCTCTCTGTCCCCCTCTCTCTCTGTCTCCCCCTCTCTCTGTCATCCCTCTCTCTGTCCCGCTCTCTCTGTCCCGCTCTCTCTGTCCCCCCCCTCTC
>NW_027311462.1:0-27282 GCF_047496795.1 Chiloscyllium punctatum | reverse complement strand
AGGGATGTAATGGTCGGGGATTTTAACTTTCCAAACCTAGACTTGGACTGCCAGAGTGTTCACAGCTGGGATGGGAGGAATTTGTTCAGTGTGTTCAAGAAAACTCTCTCAATCAGTATGTAACTGGCCCGATTGGAGAAAGGGATAAAACCTGACCTCCCTTCGGGAAACAAGGTAGAGAAAGGGACTGAAGTGTTTGTGGGGGAGCACTTTTGCCAAGTCACCACAATTCTATTAGTTTGAAAATAGCGATGGCAAAGGACAGGCCTGGTCCAAAAGTTAAAGATCAAAACGGGCCTTGCGCCAGTCCAGAAGGTATTAGGCAAGACTGTCCAAAAGTTGATTCGTGGAGGCTGTTTGCAAGTAAAGGAACGTCGGGCAAGTGGGATTCTCTCAAAAGAGTGATAAATTAAGATTTCAGGGCCAGCATATGCCTGTTAGTGTGAAGGACAATGCTGACACAAGTGGGAAAAATTGGGTGACTGGGGATATTGAGGTGCTGGTCAAGACAAAAAGGGGACACATGTCATATACATCCAGCTGGATTGAGTCAATCCCTTGAAGAACATAGTGGGTGTAGTATTACTCGAAAGATGGAAACCATGACGGCCTAAAGGGGAACTGACAGAACTTTGGCAGAGAAGGTTCAGGAAAATCCAGAGATATTCTACTAGTATATTAACAACAGAAGAATAACTCGGGACAGAATGTGACCCCTTAAATTTTAATGAAGCCATCAGTGTGTGAACCCACAGGAAAAGAGTGCGATCCGAAACAAACACTTCACGACAGAACTTACTGTGGAAAACACACTGGAAAGCAGGGAAATAAACAGTGACGTTTTCAAAAGAGTCCACATTGGAGAACAGGAGGTGCTGAAGGTTTTCAAACACATTAAAATTAGACAACTCCCTGGGAACTAATCAAGTATATCCCAGGTCATTGGGGGTAAGTTAGGGAAGAAACTTACAACGATTGTTCTATCACTGACAGCCACGGGTGGTGCGCCCGGAGCCTGGAGGTTGCCTAATGTTGGGCCAGTATTTAGGAAAGGCTGCGACGGAAAGCTGGGGACATAAACACCAATTCGCCTGATGTCAGTGGTGCCAATGTAGATGGAAGCAATTCCACGGGACAGGACTTACATGCATCTGGAAAGGCAACGCTTGATTAGGGATAGTCAGCATAGCTTTGTGCAGACAAAGGGGTGTCTCTCAAACTTGATAGAGTTTGTTGAAGAGGTGACCAAGGAGATGGATGAAGGCAGAGCAGAAGACGTGGTCTATCCTGACTTCAGCAAAGCCTTAGACAGGGTTTAGCGTGGTGCACTGGTTAGTAAGGTTGGATCACATGGGATCAGGGAGAGCAAGACAAACACAAAATGGGCTTGACAGTAGGAGACAGAGGATGGTGGGCAAGGGTTGTTGTGCAGACTGAAGGGCTCTGACCAGCGGTGTGCCATAAGCATTGGTGCTGGGGTCAGGCATGTGTATTATTGACATAAACAAGAATATATAAATTATTGTTCCTAAGTTTGTGGATAGTAAAATAAGAGTTATAGTGGGCAGTGACTACAATTATCAAAGGTGATCTTAACCAATTGAGCCAGTGGGTTAAGAAATAAAAGATGGAGATGAATTTAGGTGTTTAATTTTGTTAAGGCAAACCAGGGACGACTAATACAATTAATAGCAGAGCTCTGGACAGTGTTGTCGAATGGAGAGAGACCAAGGGCTGCATTTACATTGTTCCTTGGAAGTGGCATCACAGGTGGACAGGAAGGGGAAAGCAGATTAGGCAGACTAGCCCTCATGGGTCAGAGCATTGAGTACATGAGTTGGTCCATCATGATCCGGCTGTATCAGACATTGCTGGTTCTCCAGTTGGAGTACTGTATAGAATTCTGATCCTCTTGCTTTAGGAAGCAGATTCTGAAACTGGAAATGGAGCGAAGATTGACGAAGATGTTCCTGATACTGCAGGGTTTGACAGAAACAGAGAGGCTGGATAAGCTGGAAAGCAACATGGGTGAAATTAGATAGATTTGGCAGATAAGGTTAAGGATAATCCAAAAACATTCTACAGCATACAAGTACAAAAAAGCTACTAGAGAGACAATAAGGCCCCTCAAAGATCAATGAGGCAATCCATGCCTGGAACCACAGGAGATGGCCGCGACCTGAAATGAATATTTCATGTCAGAAAGTACTGTGGACAAAGATTAGGAAACAAAAGAAAGAAACATAGATGTCTTGTAAAGCATCCCCATTACAGAAGAGGTAGTGATGGAGGTCTTAGAACACAAAGGTAGAGAAAGGTAGGAAAGGTAGGTCCTGAACAAGTGTATCCCAGAACATTTCGGCAAAGTCGCAGTGGGGACCGTGGCAGAGATATTTGTATCATTATCCTTCGTATTTCCATTAGGTGTAGGTGCATGAGGGCTGGCCTTATAAAGGTTTATTAAAACATGAGGGGTATACGTAGGGTGAATAGTGAAGGTCTCTACCCCAGTGTAGGCGAATCCATAAATAGAGGGCAGAAATATGAGATGGGAGAGGAAATACTTAAAAACGACCAGAGGAGAACATTTCCACACAGAGAATGGTGCACATATTGAATGAGCTGCGCTGAAGTGGTAGAGAAAAGTACAATTCCATCATGGAAAAGACATTTGGGCAGGTAAATGGAGAGGAGAAGGTTTGACGGGATAGGGACCAAACGCAGGCAAATGCGACTCGCTCAGGAACCGTGGTCACCATGGACTAGTTGGATCGAAGGAACCGTTTCTGATCTGCATGGCTCTTTCTCCAGTTATTGGAGGAGGAGACTACTGAGATAAGGCATGTTGTAGGCACTGAAGCAAGTTACAGCCATGGATATGGTAGTCTGGAATGCAGTATATTTCAAATCTGTGGAGGGACTATCAGGAAGGGAGGAGGTCACAGGAACAGGAACTGTTATAGGAGTTAAAAATTATTGAAGACACTGGTCCACGAGACATGGTAAATGTACAGTGTTGGAGAAAGAACATAGAACAGAAAGATCCCAGACGGCATTCCCACACACTCATGTGAAGCCTGCTTTACCCTCTGTAATACTGATGTTCACTAAGACATCACAAGCCTGGATAGATATCTGTGACACTCCCGATGCTGTCTCAATGCAACAAAACTTACAGCAGGGGGTGGTGATTGACCTGGGGTATGTCTGTACTGTGCTCCCCCTCCAGCACTGTATCTAAGTCATGTCTTGTTAGCCAATGGTTGGAGCCCTCTCACTGCTCTCTGCTCTGTTCACTGTGAGTGATGTTACCTCACTGCAGGATTTCTTGAAGGTTCTAGATCTCCCTGCCCTTTGTCTCTCTGGCTGACCAACCATCTTCAATGTGGTGATGGATGAAATACCCAGTAGTTGGGAAGTCTCTTTTTCCTGAATACCTGCAGGAGATAGAGAAATAGACAGGATGGAAAATTAGACTGATGCAGTGAGGATTACACATAGAGAATGGCAGTGAGTCCCACAGAGATCTGGAAAATCCCAGTCTCCATTCCTAGCCTGTGCTGTTGGGTCTCCCTGGAGTGGAGAATTCTGTTGGTTCAGGATCTGGAGTAGATCTGTAAGAGTGAGAGACACTGACAGAGGCAGAAATTGGACACCCACAATGAGGAATACTACATGGAGAGAAACTGAGTATTATCACCAGAGTGCAGGAAGGTATCAGGATCAAGCAATCATGAAGGAAAAGCAGGTTTAGCTCCATGATGCACTGGTATCAGTGTTCACGGATGAATAGCCTGTGAGCAGGCGAGGTGAAGGCCTAGTGGTGTTATTGCTAGAGCATGTATCCAAAATCTCAGCTAATGTTCAGGGGAGGAAGGTTTGAACCCCACCATCTAAAATGGTGGGATCTTAAATAAATTATTTTAAAAATAGTAATTGATAATCTATGAATACCATAACTGATGTACAATAGATCCAAATACTTCGCCTTTCAAGAAGGACATCTGCACACCCTCACGTGGTCTGCATGACATCCCCACAGCAAACGTTACCCTCTGAAATGGCCGAGCAAGTTACTCAGCTGAACGGCAGCTAGGGCTGGGCAAGAAAGGCTGGTTATCCGGATACATCCATATCCCATACTTGACTTTTAAAAAAATCCGTTCCGATGGACCCACTGAAACTGTGCTGCGGCTAGTGTCCTGGCCAGTCATGTCAGTAGGTTTATGGACAGGACTTTAAACTGACAGAGAGGATGCAGGGACAGGTGAAAGGAGCATTCCAAATCCAAAGAGAAAAGGTGAAGCATAGGAACAGCATGGGGATGTGGCTGCAGACAAGCAGAAAGGAACAGGATGGGACAGAGTTTAACTAAAACTATACATCAGCGGATCGATTTGTGACAGGAAATTGTGGGAAAGAATAAATTACGCATTTTTTGGAATGGACAAAGTCTCTTCAATAAGGTGGATGGATTTGTGACACAGAGGTGAAAGAGATTTAAACTCCAAGATACGTGGTAACAGGACGAACAAAGGGTGAACAGGAATATTCAATAGCTCACAAACTTGCAGAAACTCGGGCAAAATGGGTAACGCTAACAAATTGGATACCAAAGGCATTACAGAGGAAGCATTTGGCCGCAGATCATGAAGTAGAGTCTGTCTGAATGTGAATTCTGGCTACTACTTGCCAAGGACACAAGCAGCAGAATAGTTTTAGCCTCCGAACAGCATTTCATTGCTCATCACTGCATTACACAGGAACTCATTGGAATTTTTTAACAAAGGCATTGTGCTAATTTCGGAAAACTTCAATATTTGTATATAATCTGGGACAATTACACAGTCAACATTGATATTGGAAGAGGAGTTCGGTTAATTTTTTTTCAGTGTTTCTTTGAAAAACACATTGTGCAACTGGCTAGGGACATAACTATCGCAGAGCGACCGTGTAATGAACTTAGTGAATGAGTAATGTCACCTGGGGAGATCCTCTGGGAAATTGTGATAAAGGGCAGTTTAAAGAAATATAAAGTTTTAAAGTGAATCACAGAAAGGACAAGCTACAACTAGAAACAAAAATAGCCAATTACATGTTTGTGAGAGGAAAACTGACCAAGGTAGACGGGCTAAACAGACTGAAACCTGTGTCTGTAATTGGACAGCAGAATATATTTGAAGGAACATTGTAAAATACTCAACAGAAGGACATTCCACTTCAACAGTAAAAACCTCAGCAAGAAATCCCCACTCGTCCCGCACTCAGGACATAAGGGATCATACTAGATTTGGAGGCTGAGAAGATCACCACAAAGTACTTAAAATCCTGAAGTGAGAGCGTGTTTTAGGAGTAAATGTTAAATGGTTTGCAAAGGGTCTGCTAGCAGGAGGAGGGCTGTGGGAAGGGGAGCCCGGTCAGGGTTTAGTAACACGATAGGAACAGGGAGAGGTGAAGGTGCTGGAGGTGGTGAGAGTGTTACAGGGAGTGGTCAGGGTCTAAACGGTGTAACAAAGCCAGTACGTATCATTGCAACTGGAGGGGTTTGCAGAAATAGGGAGGGACATATGCATTTTTATTTATTCATTCATGGGATGTGGGTGGCACTGCCTGGACAAACATTCTTTGACCCCACTGCTAATTACCCAGAGGGTAGCTCAGAGTCAATCATATTGCTGTGGGTCTGGAGTCCGATGTTGGCCAGACCAGGTTAGAATATTTAATATCCTTCCCTAAAGAAGGTTAGTGAACTAGATGAGTTCTTCCCACTGATCAACAATGTCTTTATGGTGGCCTAATCAATGCCTTTTACAGATACAACATGACATCCTAACTCTTACTCTTAATGCTCTCCCCAATGAAGGTAACCATCCCAAACGCCTGCTTCACCAGCCTGTCTATCTGTTACACCACACTCAAATAAAGTGTACCAGCGTCCCTGGGTCACTGACTGACAACACTTCCCAGGGCCTGAACATTAACTGTACAAGTCCCACCCTGGTTTGTTTCACCAAAATGGAACACTTCATACTTATCTAATTAAACTCCATCTGCTATTCTTCAGCTCACTATCCCAACAGTACTGTTAATCTTGTTGTATCATATAATCTTCTCCACTAACCAATTTACTACCAATGTCAGTGTCACCCAAGACGGTTACTTACCAGGAAACCAATATTCCCATCCAAACGACAAACAACAGGAGTCCCACTACATCGCTGGTCACATGCCTCCAGTCAGAAAAACATGTCTCCCATCACCCTCTGTCTCCTACCATCAGACCAATTTTGTATCCAGTTCCCGAGCTCCTCTAGAATGCCATATCCTTTTCACACTGATCTGAGCTTATTACCCAGTTTACCACACAGAACATAGTACACAGAACAGTTCAGCCCAAGGCCTTTCGGCCATGATGCTATGCCAACTTTTTATCCGACTGTAAGATCAAACTAACCTACATACCCTTCATTTTACTATTATCCATGTGTCTATCCAAGAGTCTATTAAATGTCCCGAATGTATCTAATGTTACTACCACCATTGGCAGTCCATCCAACTACCTACCATTCTCTATCCTTTTATCCATCCTCCAATCACCTTAAAATTATGCAGCTGTATCATAGCCATTTCTGCCATAGGAGAAAAAGTCTCAGACTATTCACTCTCTCTGTGCCTCTCATCACCTTGTTCACCTCTACGAAGTCACCCCACCCCTTTCTTCACTCCAATCAGAAAAAAATAGCTCCCTCAAACTTTCTTCATAAGAATTGCCCTCCATTCCAGGCAGCATACCATTCTGGGCGGCACGGTGGCACAGTGGTTAGCACTGCTGCCTCACAGCGCCAGAGACCCGGGTTCAATTCCCGCCTCAGGCGACTCTCTGTGTGGAGTTTGCACATTCTCCCCGTGTCTGCGTGGGTTTCCTCCGGGTGCTCCGGTTTCCTCCCACACTCCAAAGATGTGCAGGTCAGGTGAATTGGCCATGCTAAATTGCCCGTAGTGTTAGGTAAGGGGTACATGTAGGGGTATGGGTGGGTTGCGCTTCGGCGGGGCGGTGTGGGCTTGTTGGGCCGAAGGGCCTGTTTCCACCCTGTAAGTAATCTAATCAATAAATCTCCTGTGTAAGCTCTCTAAAACTTGCACATCCTTCCTGTAAAAATGGGACCAGAATTGAACACAATATTCCAAGTGTGGTCTCACTCGGATGCTATAAAGATGCAGTAAAACCTCACGGCTCTTAAAATCAATCCCCTTGCTAAGGAAAGCCAACACAACATATGCCTTTTTTAACAACCCTACCAACGTGCGTGGCAACTTTGAGGGATCTATGGGCATGGACCCCATGATTTCTCTGTTCCTCCACACAGCCAAGTATTTTGCCTTTCACCCTGTTTTCTGTATTCAAGTTCGACCTTCCAGAATGAATCACTTCACACTTTTCCAGATTTGACTCCATCTGCCACTTCCAACCCAGCTCTGCATCCTGTGAATTGCAACCGACAACAGCCCTCCACATTACCCACGACTCCACCAACCTTCATGTTATTGGCAAACTTAGTAACCCACTCTCCAACGTCCACATCCAAGTCATTTAAAAAAATCACAAAGAGCAGAGTCCCAGAGCCGATTGTTACAGAACCCCACTGGTCACTGAGCTCCAGGCTCAATACTGTCCATCTGCTGCCATCCTCTGACTTCTCTAGGCCATCCAATCCTGTATCCAGACAGACAGATGTCCCAGTATCCCAATCATCCTTCTTTTCTGAATGAGCCATTAAGTATTCTGTCATATCCTCAAATAATTCAATAAGGTTTGTGAGGCATGACCCACCCCTTAAAAACCCATGCTGACAATCTCTAATTCAACTGCGGTTTTCCACGTCGTCATAACTCCTGTCTTTCGAGTCCTCATCAATAATCTGCACACCACAGACATTAGAACAAATCTGTAATTCCCAGGATTCTGCCTCTGTAATATGGTCCAGACTCTACAAATCTTTTTTCCTCTGCCGTGTTCCCCAGAAGGGCACTGGAGGGTGGTGGGGGTTACAGAGGTAGGGAGGTATATCAGGACACGAGGACATTAGGAGTGTGACTGAAGATGTTTATAGATAGGAAAGCTTAGGTTCTGGGGGTTATTTAGACATGGAGGCTGTGGAATCTGGATTTCTTTTTTGAGACATTGAGGAAGCAAGATTGGTTGGAGACAGTTTCACAGATAAGGGAGCATAGCACAAACAGAAGGAAGTCCCTGCGTTAGGGAGGGTTGGAGTAGAGAGTGATGTCTACACAGATGGAGGGGAAGAGCTGGAGAAGGTTATACAGATGGGTAGGTGGATGAAGATACAGGAGGAGCTTAAATTGACAGTGTGGGTGATAGTGAGGGGAGGATGTTACATAGTGAATGAGTCTTGTCGGAACAGGACCGAGTGAGGCACAGGCATTGGAGTGGGATCGACAGATCAGGAGTGTTGCAGGGACCTGAGAGGATAACACAGATAGGGATGGTGGTAGGGTCTCCACAGACTGATGGCGTTTTAGGGACTGGAAGAGGTTATGTAGACAGGGAGGGCTGTAAGACTACAGGAGCTTATGGAGAGTTGAAGATTTGGAGCAGTTCACAGAGGGAGGGTTCTCCAACAGGAGTAGGTCACGGATAGTGAAGGTTGTGTGGCCTGAGAATGTTAAAGAGAGGGAGAGTTTTCAGGTCCAGAAGATATTACACTGACAGGAACAGTTGAAGAGACTGAAGCAAAAATGCATGGAAAAGGTTACACAGATAGGGAGGTGAGTAGGGACTGAAGGTGAATACACAAACATGGAGGGTTGTATTGTTAGACGGAGCTTAGAGGGATAGGGCCTGGTGTAGGGATTTACACAGATAGGGAAGGCTGTGTTTTTGGAGAAGGTTACACTGACACAGACAGTGTTAGGGAGTGTTTAATGGGCTACAGAAGAGCTCAGAGAGAATGAATTCTGGTGAGTGGAGCAGATTACAGACACAGAGATGGCTGTCGGTTTGAACAGATCTTCTACAGATCCTCAGTGCTGTAAGGCTGAAGGGAGGTTACAATAATAAGGATTACCTATACTTCAGGACTTTTTTGATGTATAGAAAGTCTCAGAACGGGATTGTCAAAAGGAAGCATAGACAGTCCAGATGAGTTTACAGAGCTATAAATGTTTTTGGGGGTTTCAGGATGGAACAGTGATTGGGAGTGATGCAACGAATGTCAACAGTTACAGGAAGGGTTCTAAAAGCAGGAAGAGGTGACAGTCATATCGATCGTGGTAAGGACTGGAGAAGCTTACATTGCCAAGGAGTGTTTTAGAGTCTGTTGGAGATTACAAATACAAGGAGAGTATTGGGGATGAGGCAAGGTTCAAGAGACAGGGATGGTTGACAGGACTGGGCAGTAACGTGAATAGAATCTCCACAGTGTGGAAAAAGGCCATTCGGCCCAATATTCCACACCAACCCCTCTGAAGAGCATCCTAACCAGACCCATCCCTCTCCCTGTCCAATAGACCCTGCATTCCTCATGGTGAACTCACCTAAACCACACTTGCCTGAATATTACAGTCAATTTATGATGGCCAATCACGTATCGTGCAAATGTTGGACTATGGCAGGAAACCAGAGCACCCGGAAGAAACCCACACAGTCAGGGGGAGAACATGCAAAGTCCACACAGACAGTGGGCCAAGGCTGGAATTGAAGCCAGGTTCCAGGCACAGTGAGGCTGATAATACAGACCACTGCAGAGATTGCAAAAGGTCACAAAGTTCACAAGGGTTTATTGGAACAGGAGGAAAATATAGTCAGGAACAGGAGAAGCTTACGTAGATGGTGTCCATGAGAGGGACTGGAGGAGGTTAACGCAATAGGAGGTTGTGCATTCTTTGGACAATTAGAGGTAGGGACAGTTGGGGAGACTGGATGAAGTTAGTCATGCTCAGAGTTGTACACACTCTGAGTAATGGCAGATGGAGTTTACTTCTGATCACTGTGAGGTAATGCACTGTGGGAAGTCTCATAAGCGAAGGATATACATCATGAAGGGTAGGTCCTCCTGGAGAACTGAGTAAAAACGGGACCTTGGTGGGCAAGTCCCTGGATGTCTGAAGGTGTCAGCACAGGTTGTCAGGGTGGGGAAGGCACCTGAACTTGGAGCAGGAGGGGGACCCACATCCTGATGGGGCGAATTGTTAGAGCGGCTTGAGACGCTATAATCTAATCTGGCAGGGTGTTGCACCTTAAACATTCATAAGGCCAGAAAGAAGATTGAGGATGGTGCACAAGTTAAAGACAGCAATTTCCGCAGAAAAGGGAGGCAAGAACATAGCAGGAAATGGGGGAGGGGGAACTGATGATTAAACTGCATTTATTTCAATGCAAGGGGCCTGACAGCTAAGGAAGATGAACTCAGGGCATGGATTGGAACATGGGACTGGGAGATTATAGTTATTACAGAAACAAAGCTGAGGGAGGGACAGGACTGGCAGTTCATTGTTTCAAGGTGGAGATGCTACAGGACGCATCGAAGGGGAGGCAAGAGAGTTTACGCGTGGTTGTGGGTTTTCATTGCATGAATCATTACATCAGTACCTAGAGAGGATATTCCTGTGGGATCACTCAGTGACACTATGTTAGTGGAACTGAGAAATAAGAATGTGTTATCACTCTGACACAATTGTCCTACTGACCCCAAATAATCAGTGGCAGATTGAGAACAACAAACATAACAGGAGATCTCAGATATCAATCATAATAATAGGGCTGTTTATGGTTGGGGTTTTAAACTTTCCAAACCTAGACTGGGACAGCCCAAAATCAGTGTTTGCAAGGGAGGAACTTGGTAATTGTGTTCCAGAAACTCCCAATCAATATGTAAATGGCCTGAAAAGAGAAAGGGGCAAAACCTAACCTCCCCTTGGGAAACAAGGTCGGGAAAGGGACTGAGGTGCGAGTGGGAAAGCATTTTGCCAATGTGACTCAAGTCTTTTACTTTGAAAATAGCGATGGAAAAGGACAGGGCTGGTCCACAGGTTCAAGTTATAAAATGGGGCCAGACTAATCTTGATAATATTAGCCAGGAACTCGCAAAAGGTGATTGGCTAGTCTATTTGCAGGGAAAGGGAAGTCTGGCAAGTGAGAATATTTTAAAACTGAGATATATTGAGTGATCACCACCAGCGTGTTTCTGTTTGTGTGCAGACCAATGCTGACAGCATTAGGAAACATTGGCTGTCTATTGAGGGTCTGGTCAAGGAAAAGGGGGCAGATGTCAGGTATAGCCAGCTGGATCAAGGGAATCCCTGAGGATCACAGGGACTTTAGGAATACACTTTGGGTAG
Source organism: Chiloscyllium punctatum (assembly GCF_047496795.1). Classification (NCBI taxonomy): domain Eukaryota; kingdom Metazoa; phylum Chordata; class Chondrichthyes; order Orectolobiformes; family Hemiscylliidae; genus Chiloscyllium; species Chiloscyllium punctatum. The sequence goes on along the minus strand of NW_027311462.1, from coordinate 15,924 downwards.
AAATCAGGAATGCAGAAAGGGTACATGAAATAGCCTCAGCAGAGAATGATAAGGAGAATCCAAAAGTGATTGTATAAATAGATTAAGAGTAAAAGAGTAACTCGAGACAAAATAGTGTCCCTTAAAAATCAATGAGACCATTGGTGTGTGGAACCTCAGGATATGGCATGCCTGACTATTGCTCAGTCTATTGAGTGGAGGATTTGGGATGTCATGTTGAGATTGTGCAGACATTTATGAGGCCTCTTCTGCATTACTCTGTCGAGTTCTCGTCACCCAGTTATAGGGAGGATATTATTAAGCTGCATGGTGTTCAGCAGAGATTAACCAGAACATTGTTGGATATGGAAGGCTTGAGTTCTGAAAAATGGCTGGATAAGCTGAGTCTTTTTTCAATGCAGCTTGGAGTTTTAGATGTGATGTTATAAAAGTTTATTTTAAAAATTGAGATTTAGACCGATTTAATGGTAGTTGCCTTTTCCGTAGGATGGGGGAGTCTCAAGAGGAGGGACCACATTTTTAAGGTTCGAGAGGAGAGATGTTCAAAAAAAAGACATGGGGCAAATTGTTCCACAGAGGGTGTTTCGATTGTGGAATGAACCTCCTGAGGAAGGGTGGACGTGGTTACAATTACAACGTTTAAAACACAGAGATACTAAACGAATATTTTGCATCAGCTTTTACTGTGAAATAGGATATGGAAGATATAGAATGTAGGGAAATAGATGGTGACACCTTGCAAAATGTCCATATTACAAAGGAGCAAGTGCTGGATGTCTTGAAATGCATAAAGATGGATAGATTCCCAGGATCTGATCAGGTGTACCCTCGATCTCTGTGGGAAGCTAGAGAAGTGAAAACTGGGCCTTTTGTTCCGATATTTGTATCCTTGATAGTCACAGGTGAGATGCTGGAAGACTGGAAGTCGGCTAACATGGTGTCACTGTTTAAGAAGAGTGGTAAGGTCAAGCCAGAGAATCATAGAGCAGTGAGCCTGACGTCGGTTGTGGGCAAGTTGTTGGAGGGAATTCTGAGGGACAGGATTTACATGTATTTGGAAAAGGAAGGACTGAGTAGAGATAGAGATTTGTGCGTGGGCGATCATGTCTCACAAACTCGATTGAGTTTTTTGAAGAAGTATCAAAGAGGATTGAAGAGGGCTGAGCGGTAGATGTGATCTATATGGACTTCAGTAAGGCATTCGACAAGGTTCCCCATGGGAGACTGATTAGCAAGATTCAATCTCACGATATACAGGGAGGATTGGTATTTGGATACAGAACTGGCTCAAAGGTAGAAGGAAGAGGGTGGTGGTGGAGGTTTGCTTATCAGACTGGAGGTCTGTGACCAGTGGAGTGCCACAAGGATTGGGCGTAAGAATGGTGAATAGCCAAGGGTAAGGGAGTCCAAAACTCGAGAGTACAAACGGGACGTGAGAGAGCAAACATTTAAAGAGGGAGCTGTGGGGCAACATTATCCACAGAGGATGGTGCACAGACAGAACAGACTGCCAGGGGAACATGGGAGAAACAAGAACAATGCCAACATGGAAAACACATTTGGACAGGTACATGGAGAGGAGAAGGTTTGAAGAGCTAAGGGCCAAACGCAGGCAAATGAGACTCATTCAGTATATGAAACATGGAGAGCATTGATGAGTTGTACGACAGGTTCTGTTTCCGTGCTGTATCACTCTGTATCCAGTTAAAGAAGATTACAGTACCGAAATACAGCATGTTGTAGACACTGAGGCAATTTATAGCGATAAGGATGGTAGTCTGGAATGCAGTACATTTCAAATATGTGGAGGACTATCGGAAAAGGAGGTAGTTACAGGGAGAGGAACTATAATAGGAGTTAAAAATGACTGAAGACACTGGTGCACAAGCCATGCCTTAGGCACAGAGTTGCAGAGTAGTGAGTCTTAGTAAAGTGATGGAGGGAGAACACAGAACAAAAAGATCCCAGGCAGCATTCCCAACCTCTCGTCGGAGGCCTTCTCTCCCCTCTGTTGTCCTGATGCTCACTAAGACAGCGCAGGCCTGGATTAATAGCTATGAACTCACCATGCTGTCTCAGTGCACCGTAAATTAAAGTAGACGTGGTGATTGAGTCTGGGGTATGTCTGTACTGTACTGTGCTCCCCCTCCAGCACTGTATCTATGTCATGTCCTGTTAGCCGATATATGGAGCCCTCTCATTGCTCCCTGCTCTTACTTCACTGCAGGATTTATTGAAGACTCCACATCTCCCTGCCCTTTGTCTCTCTGGCTGACCAATCATCTTCAATGAGGTGTTGGACGAGACCTCCAGCAATTGGGAGGTCGATTGAGTAAGGAAGTTGCTAAATACCTACAGGAGACGGAGAAATAGACAGAATAGAAACTTAGACTGATGCAGTGAGGGTTACACATGGAGAATGGAAATGAGCCCCAAAGATATCTGGAAACTTCTACTCCACCCCTGGGTTGTGCTGTTGCATTTCTCTGGAGTGGAGAATTCTGTTGGCTCAGGATCTGGAATAACTGGAAGTGTGGGAGGCGCTGATAGAGGCAGCAATTCGACCCACACAGTGAGGGATACCACATGGAGAGAGACTGAGTGATATCACCAGAGTGCTGCAAGCCTTCAGGATCACACAGTCATGTTGGAAGAATGGGTTTAGCTTCATGTATCAGTGCTCAGGGATGAACAACCAGTGAGCAGGCGAAGTGATGGCCGAGTGGTACTATTGCTAGAGTATGTATCCAAAACCTCAGCTAATGTTCAGTGGAAGAGAGTTTGAATCCCACCATCAGAAATGGTGGAGTTTGAAATTAATAATTTTTAAAATAGTAATTAACAATCCATAAATAAATATGAAACCATTGCTGATGTACAAAAATACTAAATACTTCTCCTTTCGTGAAGGACATCTGCTCATCATCACGTGGTCTACACGACATACCCACAGCAAAGTGTTTGCCTCTCAATTACCCTCTGAAATGGCCGAGCAAGTTACTTAGCGCGAAGGCAGCTAGGGCTGGGCAAGAAAGTCTGGTCAGCCAGAGACACCCACATCCCATACCCGATTTAATAAATAATCCATTAGGATGGTCCCACTGGAACTGTACCAGAACCAGTGTCCTGGCCAATCATGTCGGTAGGTTTATGGGACAGGGTTTTAAACTGACACAGAGGATGCTAGGACAGGCTTCAGGTGAAACTAGCTTTCCAAATGCAAAGAGAAAATGTGAAGTATGGGAGCAGTTGGGAATGTGACTGAAGGCAAGCAGAAAGGAATAGGATGGGACAGAGTTTAACTACATCAGGGAATAGGTTTGTGACAGGAAAATGTAGGAAAGAGTAAATTATGTTTTTTTTTGGAATGGGATAATGTCTCTTCAACAAGGTAGATGGATTTTTGACACAGAGATAAGAGATTTAGATACCAGAGAGACGTGGTTACAGGGCGAACAAAAGGTGGACATAAATATTCAATGTTTCACCACCTTGTGCAAACTCAGGCAAAATGGGTAACGCTAAAAATAATTGATAACAAAGGCATTACAGTGAAAGCATTTGGCATCAGATCATGAAGTAGAGTCAGTCTGAATGTAAATTCTGGTGACTACTTGCCAAGGACACAAGCAGCAGAACAGTTTTAGGCCATCAAACTACATTCCATTGCTCATCACTGCATTAAACAGGAACTCATTGGAATTTTTTAGCAAACACATTGTGATAATTTTGGGTAACTTCAATATTCACATCATCTGGGACAGCCACACTGACAACAGTGATATTGGAAGAGGAGTTCAGAAAAAAACCTTTTCGGTGTTTTATTTTTAATAACAAATTGTGCAACTGGCTAGGGACATAACTATCTCAGAGCGACCATTGTGTGATCAAACTTAGTGAATGAGTAATGTCACCTGGAGAGATCCTCAGGGAAATTGTGATAAAGTGCAGTTTAAAGAAATATAAAGTTTTAAAGTGAACCACAGAAAGGATAAGCTATAACTGGAAACAAAAACAGCCAATTACATGGGTTTGAGATGAGAACTGACCAAGGTAAAGAGGCGAAACAGACTGAAATATGTGCCTGTAAATGAACAGTTTGAAGGAAGTGTAAATCACTCAAGAAAAGAACATTCCACTGAAACAGACAAAATCTCAGCAAGAAATTCCCACCGGCCCTTCATTCAGGACAAAATGGATCATATTACATTATGAGGCTGAGAAGATCACCAAAAAGTACTTAAAATCCTGAAGTGAGAGAATGTTCTAGGAGTAAGTGTTAAAGGGATTGCAAAGGGTCTGCTCGCAGGAGTTGGGCAATGGGAAAGGGAATCAGTGTAAGGGTTTAATGTCACAAAAGGAACATGGAGGGGTGAAGGTGCTGGAGGTGGTGAGAGTCTTACAGAGAGGGGTCAGGACCTGAACGGTGTTACAAAGCAAATCTGAATTGCTGCAGCTGGAGGGGTTTGCAGAGGTAGGGAGGGACCTATGTATTTTTATTTATTCATTCACGGGATGTGGGTGTCACTGCTAAATACACAGAGGACAGCTCAGAGTCAGCCATGTTGTCGTGGGTCTGCAGTCACATGTTGTCCAGGCCAAGTTAGAATATCAGATGTTCTACACAAAAGGAGGTCAGTGAACCAGATGAGTTCTTCCCACTGATCAACAATGCATTTATGGTGACCTGACCAATGTCTTGTACAGATACAACATGGCATCCCAACTCCTACTGTTAATGCTCTGCCCGGTGAAGGAAACCATCCCAAATGCCTTCTTCACCAGCCTGTCTATCTGTGGCACCACTTTTAAAGAACTGTGTACCTGTGTCACTGATTGACAACACGACCCAGGGCTCTAACATTAACTGGACAAGTCCCACCCTGGTTTGTTTCACTAAAATAACACAATTCACATTTATCTAATTAAACTCCATCTGCTATACTTCAGCCCACTATCCCAGCAGTAATATCCATCCTGTTGTATCACAGATACCCTTCATCACTGTCCAGTTTACCACCAATTTCGGTGTCACCCAAAAAACTTACTTAACAATATTCCCATCCAAACCATTTTTCCAAATGACAAACAACAGGGGACACACTCCACCGCTGGTCACATGCCTCTAGTCAGAAAAACAACATGTCTCCCATCACCCTCTGTCTCCTACCATCAAGCGCAATTTTCTGTACAGTTGACTAGATCCTCCTGAATGTCATAACCTGTTACACAGATCTGAGCTTATTACCCAGTTTACCATACGACACGTAGAACACAGAACAGTACAGAACAAGACCCTTCGGCCATGATGATATGCCAATCTTTTATCCGACCGTAAGATTAAAAAAAAGTGGCAGATAAAGTTTAATTCAGATAAATGCGAGGTGCTGCATTTTGGGAAAGCAAACCTTAACAGGACTTACACACTTAATGGTAAGGTCCTAGGGAGTGTTGCTGAACCAAGAGACCTTGAGGATCAGGTTCGTAGCTCCTTGAAAGTGAATCCAGGATAGTGAAGAAGGCGTTGGTATGCTTTCCTTTATTGATCAGAGTATTGAGTACAGGAGTTGGGAGGTCATGTTGCAACTGTACAGCACATTGGTTAGGCCACTGTTGTAATATTGCGTGCAAATCTGGTCTCCTTACTATTGGAAAGATGTTGGGAAACTTGAAAGCGTTCAGAAAAGATTTACAAGTATGTTGCCAGGATTGGAGGCTTTGAGCTAAAGGGAGAGGCTGAACTGGCTGGGGCTTTTTTCATTAGAGTGTCGGAGGCTGAGGGGTGACCTTATAGAGGTTCACAAAATTATGAAGGTAATGGATAGGGTAAATAGACAAAGTATTTTCCCTGGGATTGGGAAGTCCATAGGTTTACGATAAGAGGGGAAAGATATAAAAGAGACCTAAGGGGCAGTTTTTTCACAAAAAGGGTGGTACATGTATGGAATGAGCTGCCAGAAGAAGTGGTGGAGGCTGGTACAATTGTAACATTTAAGAGGTATTTGGATGGGTATATGAATATGAAGGGTTTGGAGGGATATGGACCAGGTGCTGGCAGGTGGGACTAGATTGGGTTGGGATATCTGGTCGGCATGGATGGGTTGGACTGAAGTGTCTGTTTCTATGCTGTACATCTCTACGACTCTAACTTCCATACCCTTCATTTTATTATCATCCATGTGCCTATCCAGAAGTATATTAAATGTCCCTAATGCATCTAATTTTACTGCCACCGCTGGCAGTGCATTCCACATACACCACTCTATATGTAACGAACCTACCTCTGAAATCTACCCTGAACCATCTGCTGATCACCAGAAAATTATAACCCCTTGTAATAGCTATTTATGTCAGGGTAAAAAAAAACTCTCTCTATTCATTCTATCTCTGACTTTCATCATCTTGTTCACCTCTGCCATGTCACCCCTCACCCTTCTTCACTCCAATGAGAAAAGCCTTAGCTCCCTCAACCTTTCTTCATAAGACATGTTCTCCAGTCCAGGTAGCATCCTGGTAAATCTCCTCTTTACCCTCTCTAAAGCTTCCACATCCTTCCTGTAATGAAGGGACCAGAACTGAACACAATATTCCAACTGCGGTCTAACCAGGGCTCTATAGAGCTGCAACATAACCTCACGGCTTTAAAACTCAATCCCCAAACTAATGAAATCCCACACAATATATTCCTTCTGAACAAGCCGATCAGCTTGGGTGACAACTTTGAGCGATCTGTGGATCTGTTCCTCCACACTGCCAAGGATCCTACCATTAACCAGGAATTCTGCATTCAAATTCAATCTTCTAAAATGAATGACCTCACACTTTTCCAGATGGAACTCCATCTGCTACTTCTCAGCGTCTTGTCAATGTCCCGTTGCAACCTACAACAGCCCCCCACACTATCAACCACTCCACCAACCTTTGTGTCATTGGGAAATTTACTGACCAACTCTTCCACTCACACATCCAACTTATTCATAAAATCACAAAGAGCAGAGGTCCTGTAACCACTCCCTGCAGAAAACCACTGGTCACTGAGCTCCAGGATAAATGATTTCTATCTATCCTCACCCTCTGTCTTCTGTGGGCCAGTAATCCCGTATCCAGACAGACAGGTTTCCCTGTATCCCATGCCTCCATACTTTCTGAATGAGCCATAAAGGTGATTCGTCACATTCTCAAAAGATTCCATAAGACTTGTAAGTTGTGACCTGCCCCTGACAAAACCATGCTGACTATCTCTAATCAAACTATGGTTTTCCAATGAATAATAAATCCTGTCTCTCAGAGTCCCCTCCAATAATCTGCATACCACAGACATAAAACTGACAGATGTGCAATTCCCAGGATTATCCCTATTCCCTTTCCTGAACAAGGGAATAATATTTTCCTGCCTCCAAACATCTGGTCCGACTCCAGTGGACAGTGAGAGTGCAAAGGTCATCACCCAGGTGCGCAGCAATCCTCTCCCTCGCTTCGTATAGTAACTTTGGACGCATCCAGTCTGGTTCAGTGACTTATCTATCCTTATCTTTGAAAAATTCTCAGCACATCCTCCTTCTTAACACGCACTTGTTTTTGTACATCAGCCTGTTTCACGCTTTCCTAACAAATGACAAGGTCCCGCTCAGCAGTGATTACTGAGACACAGTATTCATGAAGGACCTCGTCTACCTCCTGTGACTCCAGGTACAAGTTCCTTCCACTATCCCTGACCGGTCCTATCCTCACTCTGGCCATGATCGTATTCCTCCCATAAGTGGAAAATACCTTACGGTTTTCCTTAATCCTTCCCAACAATGCTTTTTCACATCCCCTTCTAGTTGCCCTAAGTCCATTCCACGGTTCCGTCGTGGTACCTTCAGAGAATCCCTACTGTTTTGAAATGGGCCATTTGGCCCAACACCTCCATACCAACCCTCCAAACAGTATCCAACCCAGCCCCATTCCCCACCCTACTACTCTCCATTTGCCCTGACTAATGCGCCACACCTACATATCCGTGAACACTATGGTTAATTTAGCATGGCTAAGTCACTTAATCTGCACATCTTTGGGCTGTGGTGGGGAAACCAGAGCACCTGGAGGAAAACCACGCAGACACGGGATGAATGTGCAAACACCCCACAGACAGTCGCCTGAGGCTGGATTCGAAATGGAGTCCGTGGTGCTATGAGGTCGCAGTGCTAACCACAGAGACATCGTGCCACCCAATGCAACTCTCTGGAGCCCTGTCTGGTCCTTGCTTCCTCGACCTAAAGAAAGCTTCCTCCTTCCTCTTGACTCGATGCTAAAGTCCACGTGGACAACCTTGACTGCTCCGCCTTCATCTATCTTTGGCCACCTCCTCGAACAGTCAATCCGGTTTGTGCAACGTGGTTTCCCACTCACAAAGCCATGCTGACCACCTCGAATCAGCACTTGTCTTTGTTAATGTAAGGAGCTCCTTTCTCTCAGAATCTCCTCCAACAACTTCCCCGTCACTGGACTCACTGGGCTGTACTTTCCTGGCTTTTCCCTGCAGCCCTTAAGTGATGGAACAGGATTAGCCGCCCTCCAGTCTTCCAACACCTCACTGTGTCTGTTGATAATATAAATATCTCTGTTAGAGACACTGAAATCTCTTCCTTAGGTTCTATTAATATTCTAGGATCGACCCAATGAACTACTGAGGATTGATCTACCTTTATTTGTTTTAAGATTTCAGCACTTTCTCTTCTCTGGTGAGGATTCTTTCCGAGACATCACTATTTATTTCCCCAAGTTCCCGAGCTTCCATGTCTTTAGCCACAGTAAATTCAAGATTATTTTGTCCACAATTTCACCCATCTCCTCTGGTGCCACACATGGGTGACCGTATTGATCTTTTAGGGGCCCTATTCTCTCCCAAGTTACTCTTTAGCCCTTATTGAAACCTGCGTAAAGGCTTCTGATAATTGAAATACACCATATCCCCCGTACCACCACACCCTCCTACGCCCTTAAAATTCTGTCACTTATATTCACACCAACAAATTAAATACAACAGGCTCAAAAACAAATTCTCTTTTAATCAACTGGCTTTCTAAGTGGTCAGTTATTGTATATTGACATACCCTTTCTAACAATTTCAGTCTGTTCCCAACGTACTATCAGGCTAACACTATTTGGTTTCAGACTGACAGCAGAAAGGGTTGTGGGAGTTCTTGTTTATCAATCTGAAAAAGATAGCTCACAGGGTCAGCAGGTAATAGAGAAGGCAAATCAAATACTGGCATTTATTACAGAGGGAATGGAGTTTAAAAATAGGCAGGTCTGGCTAAAACTATGCAAGATACAACTCAGACCACACCTCGAATATTATGAGCAGCGTGAGTGCCCGCAGGAAAGATATTGTCGCATTGCAGGCAGTCCAGAGAAGGTTCACTCGGCTGATCCTGGGAATGCAGGGATTTTCTAATGAGAAGAGGTGGAGGACATGGAGGTTGAATCCATTGAAATTTCGATACTGAGAAAGAAATGAAATGAAACATTCAAGAGTCTGCGGGGCTCTGATTGGGCAGATGCTGGGAAGTTAGAAAATAGAACAGTAGAGCACAGCAACAGGCCCTTCGGCCCACCACGTCTATGCTGTCCAAGATACTATTCTAACTCATACCATCTGACTGCACATGGTCCATATCCCTCTGTTCTCTGCCTGTTCATGTTTCTGTCTAAATCCCACTTCAAAACTTTACACATATTTCTGCTTCTACGACCTCAGTCAGTAACATCCACTCGACGTTAAAAAAAACTTGCTTCACACATCTCGTTTAAACTTCCTATTTCTCACCTTAAACCTATGCACTCCAGATTTGAAACATACACATTGGAAAAGAGATTCTGACTATCTACATTATTTATCCCTGTTCCAAATGTTATATTCCTGTACATGGTCACCTGTCAGCCTCTGATACTCCCACAAGAACAATCCAACTTTGTTTAATTTCCTCTAACACCTCACACGCCCTTAAAAAAACCTAATACAGGCAACGTGCTGATAAACCCCTTTTGCACCCTTTCCAAAGCCTCCCCATCCTCCCTATTGTGTGGAGATGAGACCTGCACACAGTACTCCAAATGTGGCCAAACAAATGTTTTATCGAATCACAGCATCAGATGCAAACCACTATACCCAACATTGTGACTGATGAAGGCTAGTACTCCATTTGCTTTCTATCCAATCTGAAACCTTTATGTTGCCATTTTCTGGGAGTTACTGACTTGCACCAAGATCCTTCTGTATATCAATATCCCTCAGTATGCTAATGTTCTTATTGAATTTGACATCATCTCACACTTGTCCAGATTAAACTCAATTTGCCATTTCTGTCTATCTCTCCAACTGTTCTGTAACCTCCTGCGGATTTTAATGAATCAGCGAAACAAGGGTTTTGTGGAAAAGGCAAGAAAGTAGAGTTGAACAGTATCAGATCAGCCATGATCTGATTGAAGGACAGAGCATACTCAATGGGCCAAATGGCCTCATTCCCCTCCTACATAACATGGTCTGAGCACAAACTCAATATATCCTGCATAATATTATGGGTCTCTGCTCACAAAACTCCTTTAAAATGGGATTATTAGATCTTTAATAGTACACAGCATTTGATCTACAAATATGATATGATGTTATAGAAAACCATCTCACACACAATACAGGATTCTATCCATCACAGCACTGATAGTCAGTGCTGTATCAGTCAGCATGGAGACCACTGTCACACACAGCTACTGTACTGCCCTTGCCATAAGTACATTCAGTGTCCTGACTGTAACCATATTGACATTCCCATCACTGTCTGGTGCCTACAAAAGAATTCCTGATAACGCTTGCTGCTGTTTGCTTATTCTCAGCTCTACTTTTGATATTCAGATCCATATGACTCTCTCATTAATACATTAACAATATTCTTCCTTCACAAGTTGTTGGCTTTTTGCCTAGTCTGCCTCTTGGGAATAGATTGGGTTGGGATATCTGCTCAGCATGAATGGGTTGGACCAAAGGGTCGGTTTCCATGCTGTACATCTCTCTGACTCTATCCCAACAACCCTTCAGTATTCACCTCCCAGTGATGGTGATTCTGAAGCTAAATCTCCGGAATGGCGGTTCCATCATATCTTTTCACTGTCATTCCATCTTCCTTATGGCGAATACAGGGAGTCATTCCTCAGTAGTGGGGGGTTGAACAGATTGGTAGAGGTTACAGAGATAGGGAGGCTTACAGGACTCGAGGATGTTAGAGTTAAACAGAGTTACATCTGGTCAAGAAATTCAGAGGGACAAAGGGGTTTGGGGATTGGAGGAAATACAGACACAAGATAGCTGGATTAGATTCTGCAGATAAGGATAGGGATGGATGTAGGGAGAGGCAGGCAGTCTGAGAGGCACAGACGGGGAGTGTGTCCGGGAGAAGTGTATTGTGAATACTAACAGACATATGGAAGGTTGTAGTTACTGAAGACATTTACAGTTATAAGAAGGCTTCTCGGTTCAGATGTTTACAGAGATCGGAAGGCAATGGAGAATGCCAGGTTGCTGGGATGAAGACAGTTACACAGATGGGGAGGGTTGCACAAACTGAAAGAGGTTCCTGTGGTCGCGAGGGGTATGGTGTCGGGAATGAGAGTGAAATTTAACAAGATAAAGATCAAAGAATTGGAGAAGGATAAGGAGATTACAAATTTTTCACAGCTAAGGAATGGTTCTAGGAGCTGGAGAAGATTACATAGGTAGGGACCGATGGAGAGGTTAAAGACAAATACATTGACATGGAGGGTGGTATTGGTGGGAAGATCTTACAGGGATAGACAGGACTGTCAGTGTTTACCAGGATGAAGGTATTTAGTATCTACTGCAGAAGGTTAGGAGTTAGGGTGTTAGGCATTGGAGAACCTGAGAGAGACAGAGAGAATGGTGTGGACTAGAGGAGATTCCAGACAGAGGAAGGATTATCGGGACCGGAGAATATTACAGAGATCACGAACACAGCCTGGGCCAGGATTGATGCCTGCGATCCCCTGTGCTGTCGCATTGAGGACCAGTACAGAAGAGGTGGTAGCAGGACCCTCACAAGATGGTGGAAATGAAACCTAGAATGTTGCTGTTCCTTGCCCAGCTCTGAATCTATGTCCTGTCTTCCAGGTCTGAATATAGAAATCTACTCCCTCCACCCTGTGCTGTTTACTGTGAGTGATCTTACCGGCTGTATGATTTACTGAAGGCTCCAGATCTCCCTCTCCATCTCTCTCTGGCTGACCAACCAGTTTCAATGAGGTGATGGATGAGACAGGAGTTAGAGAAATCCTGATTACCTGTATGAGACGGAAATAGACAGAATGGGAAATTAGACTGATGCAATGAGGATAAGTCATGCAGAGTGGCAGAGAGTCTAGCAGAGATCTCGAAAATCACTGTGTCCATCCCTTGCCCTTGCTGCTGCATCTCTCTGGAGTGGACAATTCTGTTGACTCAGGATCTCAGACGATCTGGAAGAGGGAGAAATGCTGACAGAGGCAGCAAATAGACCGACACAGCGAGGGATACCACATGGAGAGATACTGAGTGATATCACAGTGTTAGACACCGCATTAACAGGGAATTGTTTGAATTTGTAACAAAAGCACTGGGATAATTGTGAGGGGATGCAACCTTCCTATCTCATCGTCTCTTTGGCGGTGGGTCACAGACGAAGCTGACTCTCTCCCACGCTGGGGCGGTGCGGGTCCTGAGTTGGCTGTACAGACCGATGTTGCCTTCCACAGACTCTGTTACACTTGGGGCAGAAGGTGGCCATGGGAAGGGGGTGGGTGGGGCGTTGGTGTGGTCACGCGCTCCTTGTGCTGTTTTCTCCTGGATTCCTATTTTTCCCCACAGCAAGCCTCGAGGTGCTAGACACCTTCCCAATGCTCCTCCCCCACTTCAGACGGTCTTGGCCCAGAACGTAACGGATTGGATTAAGAAATGAAAAAAACCTATCAATTCTGAAGAAGCCAACGTTTAGAAATGTGGACACATTTGTTAAAGAGATCGCTAGGGAGTCTCCTAGCAGGAGAAGTGCAGTAGGAAGAGGAAACATCAGCGTTTACTCAGATGATCAGAACAGGGTGAATCGAAGGTGCTGGAGGTGGTGAGGGTGCTACAGAGAGGGGCAAAGGCCTGAACAATGTTACAAAGCCAGTACGAAGTGCTGCAGCTAGATCTGTTTGCAGAGGTAAGGATGGACATCTGTATTTTCATTGATTCATTCATGGCCTGAGGATGTCACCGGATGGACCAGCATACATTACCCCACTGCTAATTGCCCAGAGGCAGCTCAGAGTCAGCCATATTGCTGTGGGACTGGAGTCACATGTGAGCCAGACCAGGCAAGAATGCTAGATGTCCCTCTCTAAAGGACATACGTGAACAAGTTGATTTTTACCAGATAATCAACCATGGTTATACATTGACCTCACTAATACACCATGACATCCCAACTCCTTCTCTCAATGCTCTGCCCAAAGAAGGGTAACCATCCCAAACGCCTGCTTCACCAGACTGCCTACCCGTGATGCTACTTTCAAAAAACTGTGTACCTGCGTCCCTGGGTCACTGATTGACAACACGACCAAGGACCCGAACATTAACTGTACAAGTCCAGCCTGGTCTGCTTTACCACAATACAACATCTTGCATTTCTCGACCTGTTATTCCTAACCTCACTGGTCGAGCAGTACTGTTGATCCCATTGTACTCTTCGATAACCCTCTTCACTGTCCACATTATCACCAATTTCAGTCTCACTCACAAACTTGCTCAACATGACTACTGTATTAGCTACCAAACTGTTTATATAAATGATGCACAACAGAGACCCAGCACCGAACCCCATGGCACACCGTTCGTCACAGGCCTGCAGTTTGAGCAGAAACCCTCTATGAACATGCTCTGTCTCGTACCGTCAATCCTGGTTTGTATCTTGTTAGTGAGCGCTCCTTGGTTGTGTGTGATCTAAACTTACTAACCAGTCTGCCATGCAGAAACTTGTCAAAGGCCTTGATAAAGTTCACGTGGACATCGTCTACTGCTCTGCTTTGATCTGTCACTTGTCTACCTCCACATTCAGTTCTGAGGCATGATTTCCCATGCACAAAGCCATGCTGATGATTGTTAACCTGTCCTTACCTTTCCAAAAGCATGGTGATCGTTTCTCACAATCTCCGCCAACAACTTACCACCCTGCATCAGTCACATTGGTCTTAAGTGGCTGTTGATGATACAAATAGACAATAGACAACAGGTGCACGAGTAGGCCATTCTGCCCTTCGAGTCTGCACCACCATTCAATATGATCATGGCTGATCATCCTTAATCAGTATCCTGTTCCTGCCTTATCTCCATAACCCTTGATTCCACTATCCTTGAGAGCTCTATCCAACTCTTTCTTAAATGAATTCAGAGACTGGGCCTCCACTGCCCTCTGGGGCAGAGCATTCCACACACCCATCACTGTCTGGGTGAAGACGTTTCTCCTCATCTCTGTCGTAAATTGTCTACCCCGTATTTTTAAGCTGTGTCATCTGGTTCAGCACTCACCCATCAGCGGAAACATATTTCCTGCCTCCAGAGTGTCCAATCCTTTAATAATCTTATATGTCTCAATCAGATCCCCTCTCAGTCTTCTCAACTCAAGGGTATACAAGCCCAGTCGCTGCAGTCTTTCAGCGTAATATCTCTGGGAGGGGCCCTGCAATTTCCTCCCTCGCTTCTCACAAGGCGCTGAGATACATCTGATCATGTCCCAAGGTGTTATCTAACTTCTTGCATTTTAAGACATCCAGCACCTCCTGTTCTCCAAGGTGAATTCTTTTCAAGACATCACTATGTATTTTCCCAAGTTCCCAAGCTTCCATGTCTTTCTCCACAGTAAATCCTAACACAACATATTTGTTCAGTATCTCACGCATCAGCAGTGATTCCACACAGACAGCCTCATTGACCTTTCAGCGGCCCTATTCTCTCTCGAGCTAATTTTTAGCCCTGGTTGAAACTTGTCAAAATGCTTCTGAAATTCCAAATATCGCTCTACCGCAACTAGCCTCCCCCACCCTTATCTATTCTACCATTTAAGGTCACGCCAAAATATAGAATCCCTTTTATAAAATCATACATCTCCCATTGTTTCTAAGCATCCAGTTATCATTTATTGTCATATTCTTTATAGCACATTCCAACACGCTCCCGACTTACTGTCAGGCCAACCCCGTTTGGTTTCTGACTGACTGCTCAAAGGGTTTTGGGAATCCTTGTGAATCAATCTGAAACAGGTAGTTTACAGGATCAGCAGGTCATTGAGGAGGCAAATCAAATGTTGCTATTTATTACAAAGGGAATGGAGTCTAAAAATAGGGAGATCTTGGTAAAACGATGCAAGGTACAAGTCAGACCACACCTAGATTATAATGAACAGTACGCGTGCCCGAAAGAAAGACATTCTTGTGTTGGAGGCAGGCCAGGGAAGGTTCACTCGGCTGATCCTGGAGATGGGGGATTTTCCAATGAGAAGAGGTGGAGTAGATTGACCTTGAACCTAATGGGGCTTTGAAGAATGGGAGAGAAATTGAATGAAACATCCAGGATTCTGAGGGGCTTTGACAGGGTACATGCCATGAAGTTAGAAACTAGAACAGTTCAGCAGAGTAATAGGCCCTTTTGCCCACCATGGCTGTGCTGACCATGATGCTATTCTAAACTAATCCCATCTGCCTGCACATGGGTGATATCCCTCTATTCTCTGCCTGTTCATGTTTCTGTCAAAATGCCACTTCAAACCTTTGCTCTCGTTGCCACCTCTCCCACCTCCTGAGCAGCTTCTACCCTCTCGGTAAAGACAACTGGCCTCATTCATCTCACTTAAAACTTCT
>NW_027311461.1:5000-27297 GCF_047496795.1 Chiloscyllium punctatum | reverse complement strand
GACCCTCCCTCACCACCCACTCCCTCAGCACCCACGCCCTCAGCACTGACCCTCCCAAAGCACTGACCCTCCCACAGCACCAATCCCTCAGACTGACCCTCCCTCACACTGACCCTCCTCAGCACTGACCCTCCCTCAGCACTGACCCTCCCACAGCACCCACTCCCTCAGCACTGACCCTCCCACAGCACCCACTCCCTGAGCACTGACCCTCCCTCAGCACTGACCCTCCCTCAGCACCCGCTCCCTCAGCACTGACCCTCCCTCAGCACCCACTCCCTCAGCACTGACCCTCCCTCAGCACTGACCCTCCCTCAGCAGCCACTCCCTCAGCACTGACCCTCCCACAGCACTGACCCTCCCACAGCACTGACCCTCCCTCAGCACTGACCCTCCCTCAGCACCGACCCTCCCAAAGCACCCGCTCCCTCAGCACTGACCCTCCCACAGCACCCGCTCCCTCAGCACTGACCCTCCCACAGCACCCACACCCTCAGCACTGACCCTCCCTCAGCACCACTCCCTGACCTCCCTCCAGCACCGACCCTCCTCAGCACTGACCCTCCCTCAGCACCCACTCCCTCAGCACTGACCCTCCCTCAGGACTGACCCTCCTCAGCACTGACCCTCCCTCAGCACCCACTCCCTCAGCACCCACCCTCCCTCAGCACTGACCCTCCCTCAGCCCACTCCTCAGCACTGCCCTCCCTCAGCACTGACCCTCCCACAGCACTGACCCTCACACAGCACTGACCCTCCCACAGCACTGACCTCCCACAGCACTGACCCCTCCCTCAGCACTGACTCTCCCTCAGCACTGACCCTCCCACAGCACTGACCCCTCCCACAGCACCCACTCCCTCAGCACTGACCCTCCCTCAGCACTGACCCTCCCTCAGCACCCACTCCCTCAGCACTGACCCTCCCACAGCGCCCACTCCCTCAGGACTGACCCTCCCACAGCACCCACTCCCTCAGCACTAACCCTCCACAGCACTGACCCTGCCACAGCACCCACTCCCTCAGCACTGACCCTCCCTCAGCACTGACCCTCCCTCAGCACCCACTGCCTCAGCACTGACCCTCCCTCAGCACCCACTCCCTCAGCACTGACCCTCCTACAGCACTGACCCTCCCACAGCACCCACTCCCTCAGCACTGACCCTCCCACAGCACCCTCACCCTCAGCAGTGACCCTCCCACAGCATCCACTCACACAGCACTGACCGTCCCTCAGCACCCACTCCCTCAGCACTGACCCTCCCTCAGCACCCACTCCCTCAGCACTGACCCTACCTCAGCACCCACTCCCTCAGCACTGACCCTCCCACAGCACTGACCCTCCCACAGCACCCACTCCCTCAGCACTGACCCTCCCACAGCACCCTCACCCTCAGCACTGACCCTCCCACAGCACCCACTCCCTCAGCACTGACCCTCCTCAGCACCCACTCCCTCAGCACTGACCCTCCCGAAGCACCCACTCCCTCAGCACTGACCCTCCCACAGCACTGACCCCTCCCACAGCACCCGCTCCCTCAGCACTGACCCTCCCACAGCACTGACCCTCCCACAGCACCCCCCTCAGCACTGACCCTCCCTCAGCACCCACTCCCTCAGCACTGACCCTCCTACAGCACTGACCCTCCCACAGCACCCACTCCCTCAGCACTGACCCTCCCACAGCACCCTCACCCTCAGCACTGACCCTCCCACAGCATCCACTCACACAGCACTGACCGTCCCTCAGCACCCACTCCCTCAGCACTGACCCTCCCTCAGCACCCACTCCCTCAGCACTGACCCTACCTCAGCACCCACTCCCTCAGCACTGACCCTCCCACAGCACTGACCCTCCCACAGCGCCCACTCCCTCAGCACTGACCCTCCCACAGCACCCCTCACCCTCAGCACTGACCCTCCCTCAGCACTGACCCTCCCACAGCACTGACCCTCCCACAGCGCCCACTCCCTCAGCACTGACCCTCCTAGCACCCACTCCCTCAGCACTGACCCTCCCAAAGCACCCACTCCCTCAGCACTGACCCTCCCACAGCACTGACCCTCCCACAGCACCCGCTCCCTCAGCACTGACCCTCCCACAGCACTGACCCTCCCACAGCACCCACTCCCTCAGCACTGACCCTCCCTCAGCACCCACTCCCTCACCACTGACCCTCCCACAGCACCCACTCCCTCAGCACTGACCCTCCCTCAGCACTGACCCTCCCACAGCACTGACCCTCCCTCACCACTGACCCTCCCACAGCACCCACTCCCTCAGCACTGACCCTCCCTCAGCACCCACTCCCTCAGCACTGACCCTCCCACAGCACCCACTCCCTCAGCACTGACCGTCCTTCAGCACCCACTCCCTCAGCACTGACCCTCCCTCAGCACTGACCCTCCCACAGCACCCACCCCCTCAGCACTGACCCTCCCACACCACCCACTCCCTCAGCCCTGACCCTCCCTCAGCACGGACCCTCCCACAGCACCCACTCCCTCAGCCCTGACCCTCCCTCAGCCCTGACCCTCCCTCAGCACTGACCCATCCTCAGCACCCACCCTCCCTCAGCATTGACCCTCCCTCAGCACTGACCCTCTCACAGCACCCAATCCCTCAGCACTGACCCTCCCTCAGCGCCCACTCCCTCAGCACTGACCCTCCCTCAGCACCCACTCCCTCAGCACTGACCTCCCTCAGCACCCACTCCCTCAGCACTGACCCTCGCACAGCACGCACCCCCTCAGCACTGACCCTCCCACAGCACTGACCCTACCACAGCACCCACTCCCTCAGCACTGACCCTCCCACAGCACCCACTCCCTCAGCACTGACCCTCCCACAGCACCAACTCCCTCAGCACTGACCCTCCCACAGCACTGACCCTCCCTCAGCACTGACCCTCCCTCAGCACTGACCCTCCCACAGCACCCACTCCCTCAGCACTGACCCTCCCACAGCACCCACTCCCTCAGCACTGACCGTCCCTCAGCACCCACTCCCTCAGCACTGACCTCCCACAGCACCCACCCCCTCAGCACTGACCCTCCCACAGCACCCACTCCCTCAGCCCTGACCCTCCCTCAGCACGGACCCTCCCACAGCACCCACTCCCTCAGCCCTGACCCTCCCTCAGCCCTGACCCTCCCTCAGCACTGACCCATCCTCAGCACCCACCCCCTCAGCACTGACCCTCCCTCAGCACTGACCCTCCCTCAGCATTGACCCTCCCTCAGCACTGACCCTCTCACAGCACCCAATCCCTCAGCACTGACCCTCCCTCAGCGCCCACTCCCTCAGCACTGACCCTCCCTCAGCACCCACTCCCTCAGCACTGACCCTCCCTCAGCACCCACTCCCTCAGCACTGACCCTCGCACAGCACGCACCCCCTCAGCACTGACCCTCCCACAGCACTGACCCTACCACAGCACCCACTCCCTCAGCACTGACCCTCCCACAGCACCCACTCCCTCAGCACTGACCCTCCCACAGCACCAACTCCCTCAGCACTGACCCTCCCACAGCACTGACCCTCCTCAGCACTGACCCTCCCTCAGCACTGACCCTCCCACAGCACCCACTCCCTCAGCACTGACCCTCCCACAGCACCCACTCCCTCAGCACTGACCCTCCACTGCACCCACTCCCTCAGCACTGACCCTCCCACAGCACTGACCCTCCCTCAGCACTGACCCTCCCACAGCAGAGACCCTCCCACAGCACAGACCCTCCCACAGCACCCGCTCCCTCAGCACTGACCCTCCCACAGCACCCGCTCCCTCAGCCCTGACCCTCCCTCAGCCCTGACCCTCCCTCAGCCCTGACCCTCCCACAGCACCCTCTCCCTCAGCACTGACCCTCCCACAGCACCCACTCCCTCAGCACTGACCCTCCCACAGCACCCACCCCCTCAGCACTGACCCTCCCACAGCACTGACCCTCCCTCAGCACTGACCCTTCCTCAGCACTGACGCTCCCTCAGCACCCACTCCCTCAGCACTGACCCTACCTCAGCACCCACTCCCTCAGCACTGACCCTCCCACAGCACTGACCCTCCCACAGCACCCACTCCCTCAGCACTGACCCTCCACAGCACCCTCACCCTCAGCACTGACCCTCCCACAGCACCCACTCCCTCAGCACTGACCCTCCCTCAGCACCCACTCCCTCAGCACTGACCCTCCCGAAGCACCCACTCCCTCAGCACTGACCCTCCCACAGCACTGACCCTCCCACAGCACCCGCTCCCTCAGCACTGACCCTCCCACAGCACTGACCCTCCCACAGCACCCCCCTCAGCACTGACCCTCCCTCAGCACCCACTCCCTCAGCACTGACCCTCCTACAGCACTGACCCTCCCACAGCACCCACTCCCTCAGCACTGACCCTCCCACAGCACCCTCACCCTCAGCACTGACCCTCCCACAGCATCCACTCACACAGCACTGACCGTCCCTCAGCACCCACTCCCTCAGCACTGACCCTCCCTCAGCACCCACTCCCTCAGCACTGACCCTACCTCAGCACCCACTCCCTCAGCACTGACCCTCCCACAGCACTGACCCTCCCACAGCGCCCACTCCCTCAGCACTGACCCTCCCACAGCACCCTCACCCTCAGCACTGACCCTCCCTCAGCACTGACCCTCCCACAGCACTGACCCTCCCACAGCGCCCACTCCCTCAGCACTGACCCTCCCTCAGCACCCACTCCCTCAGCACTGACCCTCCCAAAGCACCCACTCCCTCAGCACTGACCCTCCCACAGCACTGACCCTCCCACAGCACCCGCTCCCTCAGCACTGACCCTCCCACAGCACTGACCCTCCCACAGCACCCACTCCCTCAGCACTGACCCTCCCTCAGCACCCACTCCCTCAGCACTGACCCTCCCACAGCACCCACTCCCTCAGCACTGACCGTCCTTCAGCACCCACTCCCTCAGCACTGACCCTCCCACAGCACCCACCCCCTCAGCACTGACCCTCCCACAGCACCCACTCCCTCAGCCCTGACCCTCCCTCAGCACGGACCCTCCCACAGCACCCACTCCCTCAGCCCTGACCCTCCCTCAGCACTGACCCATCCTCAGCACCCACCCCCTCAGCACTGACCCTCCCTCAGCACTGACCCTCCCTCAGCATTGACCCTCCCTCAGCATTGACCCTCCCTCAGCACTGACCCTCTCACAGCACCCAATCCCTCAGCACTGACCCTCCCTCAGCGCCCACTCCCTCAGCACTGACCCTCCCTCAGCACCCACTCCCTCAGCACTGACCCTCCCTCAGCACCCACTCCCTCAGCACTGACCCTCGCACAGCACGCACCCCCTCAGCACTGACCCTCCCACAGCACTGACCCTACCACAGCACCCACTCCCTCAGCACTGACCCTCCCACAGCACCCACTCCCTCAGCACTGACCCTCCCACAGCACCAACTCCCTCAGCACTGACCCTCCCACAGCACTGACCCTCCCTCAGCACTGACCCTCCCTCAGCACTGACCCTCCCACAGCACCCACTCCCTCAGCACTGACCCTCCCACAGCACCCACTCCCTCAGCACTGACCGTCCCTCAGCACCCACTCCCTCAGCACTGACCCTCCCACAGCACCCACCCCCTCAGCACTGACCCTCCCACAGCACCCACTCCCTCAGCCCTGACCCTCCCTCAGCACGGACCCTCCCACAGCACCCACTCCCTCAGCCCTGACCCTCCCTCAGCCCTGACCCTCCCTCAGCACTGACCTCAGCACCCACCCCCTCAGCACTGACCCTCCCTCAGCACTGACCCTCCCTCAGCATTGACCCTCCCTCAGCACTGACCCTCTCACAGCACCCAATCCCTCAGCACTGACCCTCCCTCAGCGCCCACTCCCTCAGCACTGACCCTCCCTCAGCACCCACTCCCTCAGCACTGACCCTCCCTCAGCACCCACTCCCTCAGCACTGACCCTCGCACAGCACGCACCCCCTCAGCACTGACCCTCCCACAGCACTGACCCTACCACAGCACCCACTCCTCAGCACTGACCCTCCACAGCACCCACTCCCTCAGCACTGACCCTCCCACAGCACCAACTCCCTCAGCACTGACCCTCCCACAGCACTGACCCTCCCTCAGCACTGACCCTCCCTCAGCACTGACCCTCCCACAGCACCCACTCCCTCAGCACTGACCCTCCCACAGCACCCACTCCCTCAGCACTGACCCTCCCACTGCACCCACTCCCTCAGCACTGACCCTCCCACAGCACTGACCCTCCCTCAGCACTGACCCTCCCACAGCAGAGACCCTCCCACAGCACAGACCCTCCCACAGCACCCGCTCCCTCAGCACTGACCCTCCCACAGCACCCGCTCCCTCAGCCCTGACCCTCCCTCAGCCCTGACCCTCCCTCAGCCCTGACCCTCCCACAGCACCCTCTCCCTCAGCACTGACCCTCCCACAGCACCCACTCCCTCAGCACTGACCCTCCCACAGCACCCACCCCCTCAGCACTGACCCTCCCACAGCACTGACCCTCCCTCAGCACTGACCCTTCCTCAGCACTGACCCTCCCTCAGCACCCACTCCCTCAGCACTGACCCTCCCACAGCACCCACTCCCTCAGCACTGACGCTCCCACTGCACCCACTCCCTCAGCACTGACCCTCCCACAGCACTGACCCTCCCTCAGCACTGACCCTCCCACAGCACTGACCCTCCCACAGCACTGACCCTCCCACAGCACTGACCCTCCCACAGCACTGACCCTCCCTCAGCACCCGCTCCCTCAGCACTGACCCTCCCTCAGCACTGACCCTCCCTCAGCACTGACCCTCCCTCAGCACCCTCTCCCTCAGCACTGACCCTCCCACAGCACCCACTCCCTCAGCACTGACCCTCCCACAGCACCCACTCCCTCAGCACTGACCCTCCCACAGCACCCACCCCCTCAGCACTGACCCTCCCACAGCACTGACCCTCCAACAGCACCCACCCCCTCAGCACTGACCCTCCCACAGCACTGACCCTCCCACAGCACCCTCTCCCTCAGCACTGACCCTCCCACAGCACTGACCCTCCCTCAGCACCCACTCCCTCAGCACTGACCCTCCCACAGCACCCTCTCCCTCAGCACTGACCCTCCCACAGCACTCACTCCCTCAGCACTGACCCTCCTACAGCACCCACCCCCACAGCACTGACCCTCCCTCAGCACTGACCCTCCCTCAGCACCCACTCCCTCAGCCCTGACCCTCCCTCAGCCCTGACCCTCCCTCAGCCCTGACCCTCCCACAGCACCCACTCCCTCAGCACTGACCCTCCCTCAGCACCCACTCCCTCAGCACTGACCCTCCCTCAGCACTGACCCTCCCACAGCACCAACTCCCTCAGCACTGACCCTCCCTCAGCACTGACCCTCCCACAGCACCCGCTCCCTCAGCCCTGACCCTCCCTCAGCACGGACCCTCCCTCAGCACCCACTCCCTCAGCACTGACCCTCCCACAGCACCCACTCCCTCAGCACTGACCCTCCCACAGCACCCACTCCCTCAGTACTGACCCTCCCACAGCACCCACCCCCTCAGCACTGACCCTCCCTCAGCACTGACCCTCCCTCAGCACTGACCCTCCCACAGCACTGACCCTCCCACAGCACCCACCCCCTCAGCAGTGACCCTCCCACAGCACTGACCCTCCCACAGCACCCTCTCCCTCAGCACTGACCCTCCCACAGCACTGACCCTCCCTCAGCACCCACTCCCTCAGCACTGACCCTCCCACAGCACCCACTCCCTCAACACTGACCCTCCCACAGCACCCACCCCCACAGCACTGACCCTCCCTCAGCACTGACCCTCCCTCAGCACCCACTCCCTCAACACTGACCCTCCCACAGCACCCACCCCCACAGCACTGACCCTCCCTCAGCACTGACCCTCCCTCAGCACTGACCCTCCCACAGCACCCACCCCCACAGCACTGACCCTCCCTCAGCACTGACCCTCCCTCAGCACTGACCCTCCCTCAGCACCCACTCCCTCAGCCCTGACCCTCCCTCAGCCCTGACCCTCCCTCAGCCCTGACCCTCCCACAGCACCCACTGCCTCAGCCCTGACCCTCCCTCAGCACTGACCCGCCCACAGCACCCACTCCCTCAGCACTGACCCTCCCACAGCACTGACCCTCCCTCAGCACTGACCCTCCCTCAGCACTGACCCTCCCACAGCACTGACCCTCCCACAGCACCCACCCCCTCAGCAGTGACCCTCCCTCAGCACTGACCCTCCCTCAGCACTGACCCTCCCACAGCACTGACCCTCCCACAGCACTGACCCTCCCTCAGCACCCACTCCCTCAGCACTGACCCTCCCACAGCACCCACTCCCTCAACACTGACCCTCCCACAGCACCCACCCCCACAGCACTGACCCTCCCTCAGCACTGACCCTCCCTCAGCACCCACTCCCTCAGCACTGACCCTCCCACAGCACTGACCCTCCCACAGCACCCACCCCCTCAGCAGTGACCCTCCCTCAGCACTGACCCTCCCTCAGCACTGACCCTCCCACAGCACTGACCCTCCCACAGCACCCTCTCCCTCAGCACTGACCCTCCCACAGCACTGACCCTCCCTCAGCACCCACTCCCTCAGCACTGACCCTCCCACAGCACCCACTCCCTCAACACTGACCCTCCCACAGCACCCACCCCCACAGCACTGACCCTCCCTCAGCACTGACCCTCCCTCAGCACCCACTCCCTCAACACTGACCCTCCCACAGCACCCACCCCCACAGCACTGACCCTCCCTCAGCACTGACCCTCCCTCAGCACTGACCCTCCCACAGCACCCACCCCCACAGCACTGACCCTCCCTCAGCACTGACCCTCCCTCAGCACTGACCCTCCCTCAGCACCCACTCCCTCAGCCCTGACCCTCCCTCAGCCCTGACCCTCCCTCAGCCCTGACCCTCCCACAGCACCCGCTCCCTCAGCCCTGACCCTCCCTCAGCCCTGACCCTCCCTCAGCCCTGACCCTCCCACAGCACCCTCTCCCTCAGCACTGACCCTCCCACAGCACCCACTCCCTCAGCACTGACCCTCCCACAGCACCCACCTCCTCAGCACTGACCCTCCCACAGCACTGACCCTCCCTCAGCACTGACCCTTCCTCAGCACTGACGCTCCCTCAGCACCCACTCCCTCAGCACTGACCCTACCTCAGCACCCACTCCCACAGCACTGACCCTCCCACAGCACTGACCCTCCCACAGCACCCACTCCCTCAGCACTGACCCTCCCACAGCACCCTCACCCTCAGCACTGACCCTCCCACAGCACCCACTCCCTCAGCACTGACCCTCCCTCAGCACCCACTCCCTCAGCACTGACCCTCCCGAAGCACCCACTCCCTCAGCACTGACCCTCCCACAGCACTGACCCTCCCACAGCACCCGCTCCCTCAGCACTGACCCTCCCACAGCACTGACCCTCCCACAGCACCCCCCTCAGCACTGACCCTCCCTCAGCACCCACTCCCTCAGCACTGACCCTCCTACAGCACTGACCCTCCCACAGCACCCACTCCCTCAGCACTGACCCTCCCACAGCACCCTCACCCTCAGCACTGACCCTCCCACAGCATCCACTCCCTCAGCACTGACCCTACCTCAGCACCCACTCCCTCAGCACTGACCCTCCCACAGCACTGACCCTCCCACAGCGCCCACTCCCTCAGCACTGACCCTCCCACAGCACCCTCACCCTCAGCACTGACCCTCCCTCAGCACTGACCCTCCCACAGCACTGACCCTCCCACAGCGCCCACTCCCTCAGCACTGACCCTCCCTCAGCACCCACTCCCTCAGCACTGACCCTCCCAAAGCACCCACTCCCTCAGCACTGACCCTCCCACAGCACTGACCCTCCCACAGCACCCGCTCCCTCAGCACTGACCCTCCCACAGCACTGACCCTCCCAC
Organism: Chiloscyllium punctatum; assembly: GCF_047496795.1. Taxonomy (NCBI): domain Eukaryota; kingdom Metazoa; phylum Chordata; class Chondrichthyes; order Orectolobiformes; family Hemiscylliidae; genus Chiloscyllium; species Chiloscyllium punctatum. Next base: position 17,315 of record NW_027311461.1, on the reverse strand, counting down.
AGCACCCACTCCCTCAGCACTGACCCTCCCTCAGCACCCACTCCCTCACCACTGACCCTCCCACAGCACCCACTCCCTCAGCACTGACCCTCCCTCAGCACTGACCCTCCCACAGCACTGACCCTCCCTCACCACTGACCCTCCCACAGCACCCACTCCCTCAGCACTGACCCTCCCTCAGCACCCACTCCCTCAGCACTGACCCTCCCACAGCACCCACTCCCTCAGCACTGACCGTCCTTCAGCACCCACTCCCTCAGCCCTGACCCTCCCTCAGCACTGACCCATCCTCAGCACCCACCCCCTCAGCACTGACCCTCCCTCAGCACTGACCCTCCCTCAGCATTGACCCTCCCTCAGCACTGACCCTCTCACAGCACCCAATCCCTCAGCACTGACCCTCCCTCAGCGCCCACTCCCTCAGCACTGACCCTCCCTCAGCACCCACTCCCTCAGCACTGACCCTCCCTCAGCACCCACTCCCTCAGCACTGACCCTCGCACAGCACGCACCCCCTCAGCACTGACCCTCCCACAGCACTGACCCTACCACAGCACCCACTCCCTCAGCACTGACCCTCCCACAGCACCCACTCCCTCAGCACTGACCCTCCCACAGCACCAACTCCCTCAGCACTGACCCTCCCACAGCACTGACCCTCCCTCAGCACTGACCCTCCCTCAGCACTGACCCTCCCACAGCACCCACTCCCTCAGCACTGACCCTCCCACAGCACCCACTCCCTCAGCACTGACCGTCCCTCAGCACCCACTCCCTCAGCACTGACCCTCCCACAGCACCCACCCCCTCAGCACTGACCCTCCCACAGCACCCACTCCCTCAGCCCTGACCCTCCCTCAGCACGGACCCTCCCACAGCACCCACTCCCTCAGCCCTGACCCTCCCTCAGCCCTGACCCTCCCTCAGCACTGACCCATCCTCAGCACCCACCCCCTCAGCACTGACCCTCCCTCAGCACTGACCCTCCCTCAGCATTGACCCTCCCTCAGCACTGACCCTCTCACAGCACCCAATCCCTCAGCACTGACCCTCCCTCAGCGCCCACTCCCTCAGCACTGACCCTCCCTCAGCACCCACTCCCTCAGCACTGACCCTCCCTCAGCACCCACTCCCTCAGCACTGACCCTCGCACAGCACGCACCCCCTCAGCACTGACCCTCCCACAGCACTGACCCTACCACAGCACCCACTCCCTCAGCACTGACCCTCCCACAGCACCCACTCCCTCAGCACTGACCCTCCCACAGCACCAACTCCCTCAGCACTGACCCTCCCTCAGCACTGACCCTCCCTCAGCACTGACCCTCCCTCAGCACTGACCCTCCCACAGCACCCACTCCCTCAGCACTGACCCTCCCACAGCACCCACTCCCTCAGCACTGACCCTCCCACTGCACCCACTCCCTCAGCACTGACCCTCCCACAGCACTGACCCTCCCTCAGCACTGACCCTCCCACAGCAGAGACCCTCCCACAGCACAGACCCTCCCACAGCACCCGCTCCCTCAGCACTGACCCTCCCACAGCACCCGCTCCCTCAGCCCTGACCCTCCCTCAGCCCTGACCCTCCCTCAGCCCTGACCCTCCCACAGCACCCTCTCCCTCAGCACTGACCCTCCCACAGCACCACTCCCTCAGCACTGACCCTCCCACAGCACCCACCCCCTCAGCACTGACCCTCCCACAGCACTGACCCTCCCTCAGCACTGACCCTTCCTCAGCACTGACGCTCCCTCAGCACCCACTCCCTCAGCACTGACCCTCCCACAGCACGCACTCCCTCAGCACTGACCCTCCCACAGCACTGACCCTCCCTCAGCACTGACCCTCCCTCAGCACTGACCCTCCCTCAGCACCCACTCCCTCAGCACTGACCCTCCCACAGCACCCACTCCCTCAGCACTGACGCTCCCACTGCACCCACTCCCTCAGCACTGACCCTCCCACAGCACTGACCCTCCCTCAGCACTGACCCTCCCACAGCACTGACCCTCCCACAGCACTGACCCTCCCACAGCACTGACCCTCCCTCAGCACCCGCTCCCTCAGCACTGACCCTCCCTCAGCACTGACCCTCCCTCAGCACTGACCCTCCCTCAGCACCCTCTCCCTCAGCACTGACCCTCCCACAGCACCCACTCCCTCAGCACTGACCCTCCCACAGCACCCACTCCCTCAGCACTGACCCTCCCACAGCACCCACCCCCTCAGCACTGACCCTCCCACAGCACTGACCCTCCAACAGCACCCACCCCCTCAGCACTGACCCTCCCACAGCACTGACCCTCCCACAGCACCCTCTCCCTCAGCACTGACCCTCCCACAGCACTGACCCTCCCTCAGCACCCACTCCCTCAGCACTGACCCTCCCACAGCACCCTCTCCCTCAGCACTGACCCTCCCACAGCACTCACTCCCTCAGCACTGACCCTCCTACAGCACCCACCCCCACAGCACTGACCCTCCCTCAGCACTGACCCTCCCTCAGCACCCACTCCCTCAGCCCTGACCCTCCCTCAGCCCTGACCCTCCCTCAGCCCTGACCCTCCCACAGCACCCACTCCCTCAGCACTGACCCTCCCTCAGCACCCACTCCCTCAGCACTGACCCTCCCTCAGCACTGACCCTCCCACAGCACCAACTCCCTCAGCACTGACCCTCCCTCAGCACTGACCCTCCCACAGCACCCGCTCCCTCAGCCCTGACCCTCCCTCAGCACGGACCCTCCCTCAGCACCCACTCCCTCAGCACTGACCCTCCCACAGCACCCACTCCCTCAGCACTGACCCTCCCACAGCACCCACTCCCTCAGTACTGACCCTCCCACAGCACCCACCCCCTCAGCACTGACCCTCCCTCAGCACTGACCCTCCCTCAGCACTGACCCTCCCACAGCACTGACCCTCCCACAGCACCCACCCCCTCAGCAGTGACCCTCCCACAGCACTGACCCTCCCACAGCACCCTCTCCCTCAGCACTGACCCTCCCACAGCACTGACCCTCCCTCAGCACCCACTCCCTCAGCACTGACCCTCCCACAGCACCCACTCCCTCAACACTGACCCTCCCACAGCACCCACCCCCACAGCACTGACCCTCCCTCAGCACTGACCCTCCCTCAGCACCCACTCCCTCAACACTGACCCTCCCACAGCACCCACCCCCACAGCACTGACCCTCCCTCAGCACTGACCCTCCCTCAGCACTGACCCTCCCACAGCACCCACCCCCACAGCACTGACCCTCCCTCAGCACTGACCCTCCCTCAGCACTGACCCTCCCTCAGCACTGACCCTCCCTCAGCACCCACTCCCTCAGCCCTGACCCTCCCTCAGCCCTGACCCTCCCTCAGCCCTGACCCTCCCACAGCACCCACTGCCTCAGCCCTGACCCTCCCTCAGCACTGACCCGCCCACAGCACCCACTCCCTCAGCACTGACCCTCCCACAGCACTGACCCTCCCTCAGCACTGACCCTCCCTCAGCACTGACCCTCCCACAGCACTGACCCTCCCACAGCACCCACCCCCTCAGCAGTGACCCTCCCACAGCACTGACCCTCCCACAGCACCCTCTCCCTCAGCACTGACCCTCCCACAGCACTGACCCTCCCTCAGCACCCACTCCCTCAGCACTGACCCTCCCTCAGCACTGACCCTCCCTCAGCACCCTCTCCCTCAGCACTGACCCTCCCACAGCACCCACTCCCTCAGCACTGACCCTCCCACAGCACCCACTCCCTCAGCACTGACCCTCCCACAGCACCCACCCCCTCAGCACTGACCCTCCCACAGCACTGACCCTCCAACAGCACCCACCCCCTCAGCACTGACCCTCCCACAGCACTGACCCTCCCACAGCACCCTCTCCCTCAGCACTGACCCTCCCACAGCACTGACCCTCCCTCAGCACCCACTCCCTCAGCACTGACCCTCCCACAGCACCCTCTCCCTCAGCACTGACCCTCCCACAGCACTCACTCCCTCAGCACTGACCCTCCTACAGCACCCACCCCCACAGCACTGACCCTCCCTCAGCACTGACCCTCCCTCAGCACCCACTCCCTCAGCACTGACCCTCCCACAGCACTGACCCTCCCTCAGCACTGACCCTCCCACAGCAGAGACCCTCCCACAGCACAGACCCTCCCACAGCACCCGCTCCCTCAGCACTGACCCTCCCACAGCACCCGCTCCCTCAGCCCTGACCCTCCCTCAGCCCTGACCCTCCCTCAGCCCTGACCCTCCCACAGCACCCTCTCCCTCAGCACTGACCCTCCCACAGCACCCACTCCCTCAGCACTGACCCTCCCACAGCACCCACCCCCTCAGCACTGACCCTCCCACAGCACTGACCCTCCCTCAGCACTGACCCTTCCTCAGCACTGACGCTCCCTCAGCACCCACTCCCTCAGCACTGACCCTCCCACAGCACGCACTCCCTCAGCACTGACCCTCCCACAGCACTGACCCTCCCTCAGCACTGACCCTCCCTCAGCACTGACCCTCCCTCAGCACCCACTCCCTCAGCACTGACCCTCCCACAGCACCCACTCCCTCAGCACTGACGCTCCCACTGCACCCACTCCCTCAGCACTGACCCTCCCACAGCACTGACCCTCCCTCAGCACTGACCCTCCCACAGCACTGACCCTCCCACAGCACTGACCCTCCCACAGCACTGACCCTCCCTCAGCACCCGCTCCCTCAGCACTGACCCTCCCTCAGCACTGACCCTCCCTCAGCACTGACCCTCCCTCAGCACTGACCCTCCCTCAGCACTGACCCTCCCACAGCACCCACTCCCTCAGCACTGACCCTCCCACAGCACCCACTCCCTCAGCACTGACCCTCCCACAGCACCCACCCCCTCAGCACTGACCCTCCCACAGCACTGACCCTCCCACAGCACCCTCTCCCTCAGCACTGACCCTCCCACAGCACCCACTCCCTCAGCACTGACCCTCCCACAGCACCCACTCCCTCAGCACTGACCCTCCCACAGCACCCACTCCCTCAGCACTGACCCTCCCACAGCACCCACTCCCTCAGCACTGACCCTCCAACAGCACCCACCCCCTCAGCACTGACCCTCCCACAGCACTGACCCTCCCACAGCACCCTCTCCCTCAGCACTGACCCTCCCACAGCTGACCCTCCCTCAGCACCCACTCCCTCAGCACTGACCCTCCCACAGCACCCTCTCCCTCAGCACTGACCCTCCCACAGCACTCACTCCCTCAGCACTGACCCTCCTACAGCACCCACCCCCACAGCACTGACCCTCCCTCAGCACTGACCCTCCCTCAGCACCCACTCCCTCAGCCCTGACCCTCCCTCAGCCCTGACCCTCCCTCAGCCCTGACCCTCCCACAGCACCCACTCCCTCAGCACTGACCCTCCCTCAGCACCCACTCCCTCAGCACTGACCCTCCCTCAGCACTGACCCTCCCACAGCACCAACTCCCTCAGCACTGAACCTCCCTCAGCACTGACCCTCCCACAGCACCCGCTCCCTCAGCCCTGACCCTCCCTCAGCACGGACCCTCCCTCAGCACCCACTCCCTCAGCACTGACCCTCCCACAGCACCCACTCCCTCAGCACTGACCCTCCCACAGCACCCACTCCCTCAGTACTGACCCTCCCACAGCACCCACCCCCTCAGCACTGACCCTCCCTCAGCACTGACCCTCCCTCAGCACTGACCCTCCCACAGCACTGACCCTCCCACAGCACCCACCCCCTCAGCAGTGACCCTCCCACAGCACTGACCCTCCCACAGCACCCTCTCCCTCAGCACTGACCCTCCCACAGCACTGACCCTCCCTCAGCACCCACTCCCTCAGCACTGACCCTCCCACAGCACCCACTCCCTCAACACTGACCCTCCCACAGCACCCACCCCCACAGCACTGACCCTCCCTCAGCACTGACCCTCCCTCAGCACCCACTCCCTCAACACTGACCCTCCCACAGCACCCACCCCCACAGCACTGACCCTCCCTCAGCACTGACCCTCCCTCAGCACTGACCCTCCCACAGCACCCACCCCCACAGCACTGACCCTCCCTCAGCACTGACCCTCCCTCAGCACTGACCCTCCCTCAGCACTGACCCTCCCTCAGCACCCACTCCCTCAGCCCTGACCCTCCCTCAGCCCTGACCCTCCCTCAGCCCTGACCCTCCCAAAGCACCCACTGCCTCAGCCCTGACCCTCCCTCAGCACTGACCCGCCCACAGCACCCACTCCCTCAGCACTGACCCTCCCACAGCACTGACCCTCCCTCAGCACTGACCCTCCCTCAGCACTGACCCTCCCACAGCACTGACCCTCCCACAGCACCCACCCCCTCAGCAGTGACCCTCCCACAGCACTGACCCTCCCACAGCACCCTCTCCCTCAGCACTGACCCTCCCACAGCACTGACCCTCCCTCAGCACCCACTCCCTCAGCACTGACCCTCCCACAGCACCCACTCCCTCAACACTGACCCTCCCACAGCACCCACCCCCACAGCACTGACCCTCCCTCAGCACTGACCCTCCCTCAGCACCCACTCCCTCAACACTGACCCTCCCACAGCACCCACCCCCACAGCACTGACCCTCCCTCAGCACTGACCCTCCCTCAGCACTGACCCTCCCACAGCACCCACCCCCACAGCACTGACCCTCCCTCAGCACTGACCCTCCCTCAGCACTGACCCTCCCTCAGCACCCACTCCCTCAGCCCTGACCCTCCCTCAGCCCTGACCCTCCCTCAGCCCTGACCCTCCCACAGCACCCACTGCCTCAGCCCTGACCCTCCCTCAGCACTGACCCGCCCACAGCACCCACTCCCTCAGCACTGACCCTCCCACAGCACTGACCCTCCCTCAGCACTGACCGTCCCACAGCACCCACTCCCTGATCACTGACCCTCCCACAGCACTGACCCTCCCTCAGCACTGACCCTCCCTCAGCACCCACTCCCTCAGCACTGACCCTCCCACAGCACCCGCTCCCTCAGCCCTGACCCTCCCTCAGCCCTGACCCTCCCTCAGCACCCACTCCCTCAGCACTGACCCTCCCACAGCACTGACCCTCCCTCAGCACCCACTCCCTCAGCACTGACCCTCCCACAGCACCCACTCCCTCAACACTGACCCTCCCACAGCACCCACTCCCTCAGCACTGACCCTCCCTCAGCACTGACCCTCCCTCAGCACCCACTCCCTCAACACTGACCCTCCCACAGCACCCACCCCCACAGCACTGACCCTCCCTCAGCACTGACCCTCCCTCAGCACCCACTCCCTCAGCCCTGACCCTCCCTCAGCACTGACCCTCCCACAGCACTGACCCTCCCTCAGCACTGACCCTCCCTCAGCACTGACCCTCCCACAGCACCCACTCCCTCATCACTGACCCTCCCACAGCACTGACCCTCCCTCAGCACTGACCCTCCCACAGCACCCACTCCCTCAGCACTGACCCTCCCACAGCACCCGCTCCCTCAGCCCTGACCCTCCCTCAGCCCTGACCCTCCCTCAGCACCCACTCCCTCAGCACTGACCCTCCCTCAGCCCTGACCCTCCCTCAGCACTGACCCTCCCACAGCACCCACTCCCTCAGCACTGACCCTCCCACAGCACCCGCTCCCTCAGCCCTGACCCTCCCTCAGCCCTGACCCTCCCTCAGCACCCACTCCCTCAGCACTGACCCTCCCTCAGCCCTGACCCTCCCTCAGCCCTGACCCTCCCTCAGCACCCACTCCCTCAGCACTGACCCTCCCTCAGCCCTGACCCTCCCTCAGCGCCCCTGTTCTCAGCGGTGACTCACTGACAGCCGCGATGAAGTTGTCGAAGGTGTTGTAGGGGATGAGCGGTTCCGGGAGCTCTCGGAAGAACATCTTCAGCGCGCCGCTGACCACGTGGATGTCCTCCCACTCCGCGTCGTCCAGGTTGAGTTTATCTGTCGGAGGTGAGACGGCAAAGGGGAGGGGGCAACGTGAGGAAGGGTCAGCGCGCGGGAGGCTCTGTGACCTCGCGGGTCGGAGATCAGGCGCGGCGTTCCGGACCCTCTCCCCCCCCCTCCCTGCCCAACAAACCATCCAGCACCCATTCCCGGACGCCCAGCCCCTCACCCCACCCCACGCTGACTGACTCACTCCCCCGGCCCCGCATGGTCCCCTTCGATGCTTGACGTTCCACTGCCCGTCCCTGCGCCCGGACTTCGGTCGTGTTGACCACTCAGCCCACCCTCTCTCCCTCGATGGACAACCTCCGCAAATTTCCCATCCCCGCCCACACCCCCGGACACGCACAGCGTAATCCCGTCAATCCAGCTGGGGGTGGGAGGAGGGAGTGGTTCCTCAGCACTGACCCTCCCTCAGCACTGACCCTCCCACGGCGCCCACTCCCTCAGCACTGTCCCTCCCTCAGCACTGACCCTCCCTCAGCACTGACCCTCCCTCAGCACCCACTCCCTCAGCACTGACCCTCCCTCAGCACTGACCCTCCCTCAGCACCCACTCCCTCAGCACTGACCCTCCCTCAGCACTGACCCTCCCTCAGCACTGACCCTCCCTCAGCACCCACTCCCTCAGCACTGACCCTCCCTCAGCACTGACCCTCCCTCAGCACTGACCCTCCCCACAGCACCCACTCCCTCAGCACTGACCATCCCCCAGCACTGACCCTCCCCCAGCACTGACCCTCCCCACAGCACCCACTCCCTCAGCATTGACCCTCCCACGGCACCCACTCCCTCAGCACTGACCCTCCCTCAGCACCCACTCCCTCAGCATTGACCCTCCCTCAGCACCCACTCCCTCAGCACTGACCCTCCCATAGCACCCACTCCCTCAGCACTGACCCTCCCACAGCACTGACCCTCCCGCAGCACTGACCCTCCCATAGCACCCACTCCCTCAGCACTGACTCTCCCGCAGCACTGACTCTCCCGCAGCACTGACCCTCCCTCAGCACTGACCCTCCCTCAGCACTGACCCTCCCTCAGCACTGACCCTCCCTCAGCACCCACTCCCTCAGCACTGACCCTCCCTCAGCACCCACTCCCTCAGCACTGACCCCCTCAGCATTGACCCTCCCTCAGCACCCACTCCCTCAGCACTGACCCTCCCACAGCACCCACTCCCTCAGCACTGACCCTCCCACAGCACTGACCCTCCCACAGCACTGACCCTCCCACAGCACTGACCCTCCCACAGCGACCGCTCCCTCAGCACTGACCCTCCCACAGCACCCACTCCCTCAACACTGACCGTCCCACAGCACCCACTCCCTCAGCACTGACCCTCCCTCAGCATTGACCCTCCCTCAGCACCCACTCCCTCAGCACTGACCCTCCCACAGCACTGACCCTCCCACAGCACTGACCCTCCCTCAGCACCCACTCCCTCAGCACTGACCCTCCCTCAGCACCCACTCCCTCAGCACTGACCCTCCCTCAGCACCCACTCCCTCAGCACTGACCCTCCCACAGCGCCCACTCCCTCAGCACTGACCCTCCCTCAGCATTGACCCTCCCACAGCACCCACTCCTTCAGCACTGACCCTCCCTCAGCACTGACTCTCCCTCAGCACTGACCCTCCCACAGCACCCACTCCTTCAGCACTGACCCTCCCTCAGCACTGACTCTCCCTCAGCACTGACCCTCCCACAGCACTGACCCTCCCACAGCACTGACCCTCCCACAGCACTGACCCTCCCACAGCGACCGCTCCCTCAGCACTGACCCTCCCACAGCACCCACTCCCTCAGCACTGACCCTCCCACAGCACCCACTCCCTCAGCACTGACCCTCCCTCAGCACTGACCCTCCCACAGCACTGACCCTCCCACAGCACTGACCCTCCCTCAGCACTGACCCTCCCTCAGCACTGACCCTCCCTCAGCACCCACTCCCTCAGCACTGACCCTCCCACAGCACCCACTCCCTCAGCACTGACCCTCCCTCAGCATTGACCCTCTCTCAGCACCCACTCCCTCAGCACTGACCCTCCCTCAGCACCCACTTCCTCAGCATTGACCCTCCCTCAGCACCCACTCCCTCAGCACTGACCCTCCCTCAGCACCCACTCCCTCAGCACCGACCCTCCCACAGCACTGACTCTCCCTCAGCACTGACCGTCCATCAGCATTGACCCTCCCTCAGCACCCACTCCCTCAGCACTGACCCTCCCACAGCACCCACTCCCTCAGCACTGACTCTCCCTCAGCACTGACCCTCCCTCAGCACTGACCCTCCCACAGCGACCGCTCCCTCAGCACTGACCCTCCCACAGCACCCACTCCCTCAGCACTGACCCTCCCACAGCACCCACTCCCTCAGCACTGACCCTCCCTCAGCACTGACCCTCCCTCAGCACTGACCCTCCCTCAGCACCCACTCCCTCAGCACTGACCCTCCCTCAGCACTGACACTCCCTCAGCACTCACTCCCTCAGCACTGACCCTCCCTCAGCACCCACTCCCTCAGCACTGACCCTCCCACAGCACCCACTCCCTCAGCACTGACCCTCCCTCAGCACTGACCCTCCCACAGCACCCACTCCCTCAGCACTGACCCTCCCACAGCACCCACTCCCTCAGCACTGACCCTCCCACAGCACCCACTCCCTCAGCACTGACCCTCCCACAGCACTGACCCTCCCACAGCACTGACCCTCCCTCAGCACTGACCCTCCCTCAGCACTGACCCTCCCACAGCGACCGCTCCCTCAGCACTGACCCTCCCACAGCACCCACTCCCTCAGCACTGACCCTCCCACAGCACCCACTCCCTCAGCACTGACCCTCCCTCAGCATTGACCCTCCCTCAGCACCCACTCCCTCAGCACTGACCCTCCCACAGCACTGACCCTCCCACAGCACTGACTCTCCCACAGCACTGACCCTCCCACAGCACCCACTCCCTCAGCACTGACCCTCCCTCAGCACCCACTCCCTCAGCACTGACCCTCCCTCAGCACCCACCCTCCCACAGCACCCACTCCCTCAGCACTGACCCTCCCTCAGCATTGACCCTCCCTCAGCATTGACCCTCTCTCATCACCCACTCCCTCAGCACTGACCCTCCCACAGCACCCGCTCCCTCAGCACTGACCCTCCCTCAGCACTGACCCTCCCACAGCACTGACCATCCCACAGCACCCGCTCCCTCAGCACTGTCCCTCCCTCAGCACTGACTCTCCCTCAGCACCCACTCCCTCAGCACTGACCCTCCCTCAGCACTGACCCTCCCTCAGCACTGACCCTCCCTCAGCACCCACTCCCTCAGCACTGACCCTCCCTCAGCACTGACCCTCCCTCAGCACTGACCCTCCCCACAGCACCCACTCCCTCAGCACTGACCGTCCCCCAGCACTGACCCTCCCCCAGCACTGACCCTCCCCACAGCACCCACTCCCTCAGCACTGACCCTCCCACGGCACCCACTCCCTCAGCATTGACCCTCCCACGGCACCCACTCCCTCAGCACTGACCCTCCCTCAGCACTGACCCTCCCCACAGCACTGACCCTCCCCACAGCACTGACCCTCCCCACAGCACCCACTCCCTCAGCACTGACCCTCCCACAGCACCCACTCCCTCAGCACCGGCCCTCCCTCAGCACTGACCCTCCCTCAGCATTGACCCTCCCTCAGCACCCATTCCCTCAGCACTGACCCTCCCTCAGCACCCACTCCCTCAGCACTGACCCTCCCATAGCACCCACTCCCTCAGCACTGACCCTCCCGCAGCACTGACTCTCCCGCAGCACTGACTCTCCCGCAGCACTGACTCTCCCGCAGCACTGACCCTCCCTCAGCACTGACCCTCCCTCAGCACTGACCCTCCCTCAGCACCCACTCCCTCAGCACTGACCCTCCCTCAGCACCCACTCCCTCAGCACTGACCCCCTCAGCATTGACCCTCCCTCAGCACCCACTCCCTCAGCACTGACCCCCTCAGCATTGACCCTCCCTCAGCACCCACTCCCTCAGCACTGACCCTCCCACAGCACCCACTCCCTCAGCACTGACCCTCCCACAGCACTGACTCTCCCTCAGCACTGACCCTCCCACAGCACTGACCCTCCCACAGCACTGACCCTCCCACAGCGACCGCTCCCTCAGCACTGACCCTCCCACAGCACCCACTCCCTCAGCACTGACCGTCCCACAGCACCCACTCCCTCAGCACTGACCCTCCCTCAGCATTGACCCTCCCTCAGCACCCACTCCCTCAGCACTGACCCTCCCACAGCACTGACCCTCCCACAGCACTGACTCTCCCTCAGCACTGACC